>NC_092337.1:108830000-109130000 GCF_046630445.1 Rutidosis leptorrhynchoides
CCTAATATATCTAGTAGGTTGGGTTGTTTGTTGGACGTGTATGTATATGTATGAAATATAGCCTGAAATATTTAGTGTTTTTTTAACGATGTCCGTTTCGCATATTGTGATGCCCCGTACAAAACCATCGTATACGAATCATCAACAACAGGATCATTACAAGGTCAAACACTCTATGCGTTTTCAAAACAAGTTTGCATTCATGATAAAAGCTGACGTCATAACCAACGTCAATTGTTTTACATCAAAAGTATGCCTCAATGAACAGAAGCAATTAGAAATAGTACGTGACCCTCAGGTTGTTACAAATCATAGTTCAAATGTATTAAAGTTTGAATGCAAGATAAAGTAGTTCATGCGGTGACATCTCTAGTAAAGCACAGCGGAAGTCTATGAGGCATGACTAGTACACAGCGGAAGCAGCTAACCTTAAGCACCTGAGAAAAACAAGCTTAAAAATGTCAACACAAAGGTTGGTGAGCTATAGTTTAAGTATAACAGTATGTAAGGTAGGCCACGAGATTTCAGTGCTTCAACAAGCGTTTCAAAATATATATGCGTCAGTGAATGCTCGACCTCCGTTGATCCCCAAAATAACGGTGCCATCGAAACGGTACCGCTTCTTCGGTGGGGTGGAGGGTGGCTGTACAGGTGCATCATCGGGGTCCTCATCTGAATCCTCGTCACTAGAATCGTCTGAGGATGTGTCGTCGGATGATGGGTCATCTGAATCATGTGGAGGTGGCTGCACGGGTGGTTGTACTGGCTCTCCTCGGGCGGCCATCATCTATCGGTATCTAAAAGGCGGGATCGGTACGAGTCATCCATCAGGAGCACGTCGGCACCAATGACGATACTGATTACGGAATGGACCTTCCCCAAATTCCGCGAGAATCACAACACCACCGGGATGGTGCTGTGGCTCCTGAGGTACCGGGGCAAGTGGAGTTGGAATCTCCGGGAGGTCCGGGGCTCCGTCAGTAGTAACCACTGGGGCAGGTACATGGCTGCTAGCTCCGGAGGATGAAGTGCCGGGGTCACTGGTGGGTAACGGGATCGGTGGATTGGCAACAGTGGCAGGTGAAGTGGCTGAAGTGTCCGAACTGCCCAAAATGATAGCAGGTGGTATATCCGACATCTGAACAAGGAAAAATAAATTTTCCATGTCAGTAAGTCATAAAGCAAGCACGTATTAGGCCAAGTAACTACAACAGTCTAAATCATGTGTAACAGTAAGTAGCATGGCAATAACGACAAGTATCATGCAATCGAAAGCAGATAATAGCATGCAGTAGTGAAATCATGTAATAGCATGCGGCATATAGTAGTAAAAGTAAGCAGCAGCATGCAGCAAGTTCTGCAGAAACAAGTAAACTAGCAAGTTGTAGATTAGTCCTATTAGTGAATCCTACTCGGGTCAGTCTAGACTTACTAATGTAACCTAATTCCCTACAACCAATGCTCTGATACCAAATGTGATGCCCCGTACAAAACCATCGTGTACGAATCATTAACAACAGGATCATTACAAGGTCAAACACTATATGCGTTTTCAAAACAAGTTTGCATTCATGATAAAAGCTGACGTCATAACCAACGTCAATTGTTTTACATCAAAAGTATGCCTCAATGAACAGAAGCAATTAGAAATAGTACGTGACCCTCAGGTCATTACAAATCATAGTTCAAATGTATTAAAGTTTGAATGCAAGATAAAGTAGTTCATGCGGTGACATCTCTAGTAAAGCACAGCGGAAGTCTATGAGGCATGACTAGTACACAGCGGAAGCAGCTAACCTTAAGCACCTGAGAAAAACATGCTTAAAAACGTCAACACAAAGGTTGGTGAGCTATAGTTTAAGTATAATAGTATGTAAGGTAGGCCACGAGATTTCAGTGCTTCAACAAGCGTTTTAGTTTAGTGCATGGAATCTAGTTATTTACTTAGTTGCACCTTATCCCCATGAAAGCACACCTATTAACCAACTTTTGAGCCTTAACCATGCAAGAGACTAGTGAACATTTCCCTTCCCCCCTTGGAACCCCAAAACCGTCGGCTACCATAAGTAAAGGGAGAGTTTTTTTTTTATTTTCCTTATTACTCTTTCACTAGTCTCCATTTCTTTTACACACACACAAATAATACTTGCAACTTTCTCTCATTTCTCTCTCAAATTGTAAGCAACAAGACTTCTTTCTCTCTTCCTTTTCTTGCTCAAAACCGTAACATATACCTCTCATATCATCATCATTTGTTTGTTTTATCACTTGTTCTTGGTTGTTGTTTTGTTACTTGTTCTTTGTTATTATTTACTTACTAGTTAACAAGAATCAAACTCTTTAGTTTGTTCTTCATTTATCTTGTTCATAACAAGAACATACAAGAATTAAACTCTCTAGTTTATGTTCTACATTTAATGTTTGAAAGATTGTAAGTTCATATGTTGTAAAATCATACTTGTAATTCATGTTAGTAAACTTAAAGTTTGAAACGCTTGTTGAAGCACTGAAATCTCGTGGCCTACCTTACATACTGTTATACTTAAACTATAGCTCACCAACCTTTGTGTTGACGTTTTTAAGCATGTTTTTCTCAGGTGCTTAAGGTTAGCTGCTTCTGCTGTGTACTAGTCATGCCACATAGACTTCCGCTGTGCTTTACTAGAGATGTCACCGCATGAACTACTTTATCTTGCATTCAAACTTTAATACATTTGAACTATGATTTGTAACGACCTGAGGGTCACGTACTATTTCTAATTGCTTCTGTTCATTGAGGCATACTTTTGATGTAAAACAATTGACTTTGGTTATGACGTCAGCTTTTATCATGAATGCAAACTTGTTTTGAAAACGCATATAGTGTTTGACCTTGTAATGATCCTGTTGTTGATGATTCGTACACGATAGTTTTGTACGGGGCATCACACGTATAGTTAGTCGCATTGTGTTTGTAACATTATTTTGAGTTGAACGGTAGTCTCGGAAAAATTTAACTCGCACCGAGCGAGAATGTAGGGCCCGTTATTTAGTGTTATTTTAACGATGTCCGTTCCGAGTATTGTTAGTCGCTTTGTGTTCGTTAGATTTTTTCGAGTTGAACGGTGGTCTCGGAAAAGCTTAACTCGCACCGAGCGAGAAGATAGGGCCCGTTAAAAATTTGGGTGGAATTAGTTTCTTTTATTTTAATAAAATTATATATTTACACTTTCTACCCCTAAAAAGTGTAAAATTGAGGGACCGTTGTGTAAATTGGGCCAAAGTTGAGGGACCGTTTGTAATGTGAACGCAAACTCAAAACGACAATCCGATTAAACTGAAACCAAATTTGGGGGGACTTTTAGTATATAGGAATAAAATAAAACAAAATAATAATCACCCACCGATGTGGGATGAAATTGAATTAGCAAAGAGTTCCAAACGTGTCATTTACATGTGCATTAATGAGAAGTTTTGTGACGATCGCTCCAAATCCATATGGACGAACACGTCATTCATCGATTTCATTGCGAGGTATTTGACCTCTATATGATACGTTTTGTAAACATTGCATTCTTTTGAAAAGGCTCACCATAAATGAATATTTAAATCAAAGGTTTTCGATATCTGATGATTTCTACATATAGACAATCACCGTAAATAATAGTTTACAATAGTACTTCCGTTGACAATGCAGTCAAAATAAGGTACATGGTGATGATTTGGTGAATGCAACGTTTCCTTGAAAAATATGCCATGTAAGACTCCATGCACATAGCTTGTCTAACATATAAGCAAACAGCGGAAGACTTCTAGGGAACCTGAGAATAAACATGCTAACAAGTGTCAACACAAAGGTTGGTGAGTTCATAGTTTTAATGTTTTGCATAATCTGTACATAAAGGTGGATCACAAGATTTCAGTTGTTTCATCCAGAAACGTTTATCAAAATATTCTACAAGATTGAGCACCCTGGTAACTAAGCTTTAACGTTATAATAAGTACCCATGTTTTAACATACATGCAACCAACATGTACAATACACGCAAACTAACGTGTACTAGACTCAAATAGCATACGTCTGTTTAATAGTTCAGGCTAGGGTTTCTAAACCTGGAACAGACGGGGATGTCAAGCCCTATGGATCCATATATAACTACTCGCGCCCACCAGTTCTTATAACTGGCAGTTACTAGTTACCAAAGCTAAGGGATTTTCGGTTCAAACTCGGTGTAGAATTTAGTATGTACTTGTATCCATTGGGTTTAAAATAAAGTACATGTATTCTCAGCCCAAAAATATATATTGCAAAAGCATTTAAAAAGGGAGCAAATGAAACTCACCTTAGTAGCATATAAAGTCGTTCACCAAAATGTGACCGAAACTCGGATTACCAAATAACCGTAGATCCTAGAGAATATATGTTGGTCAATAAATGTCTATCAAGCTAGGTCAGGTCATAGTGTATCACAATCCTAATGCTCGAGATCGACATACAAAAGTTATCCAAAGTCGTTTCAAAAAGTCAATTTTGACAATAGTTCAACAAAACGAGACGTACCTTATATAAGGATTCATTTACTCGGTTGGTAATATTCAAAAATCCAATTTATCAATATTACAAATAAGTTGTTTAAATATTAATTGCAGATTCAAAAGCAATTTTAATTAACGTCAATCATAATTCAGATGATCATATCTTTTGATTCGTTCATCGAAATTACGCGATTTCTAAATGAAAAGTTATTGATTTTTCGCCAGCTATCCAAAAACATGTATATCATATACCTTTTACTAGTAATATATGTATTTAATTCGTGATTCATTATAAAATGTTTAATGACGAAATTTAGCATACAAGCATGCATAAATATATATACTCGAGCACTAGACATGGATACACAATTAATATATAAAAGATAAAATATGAATGCTCACGTATCAATATCGTGATTCAATATTGCAGGGAAGTACGTAGACGCAACAGAGATGATAAACACTAGGTTTGACTTGCCAATAATACCCACGTACATTACCCATAACCTCCATAGCTATAACCCATAATTTCCTTAGCTCTATCCCGCTTGAAAACCCATTTTGAAAGTGACACGCTCATGACTTCGTCGTAGTATTTTATGTATAATAATACTACTAATAATAATACTAATAATAATAATATTAATCTTAATAATAATAATAATAATAATAATAATAATAATAATAATAATAATAATAATAATTAAATAAATAAATACAGAGTAAGATGGATGATATATGTGTGTGTGCAATTCAGTGAACGAGCTCGACTTTTATAGGCCTTTCCTGAAATTTTGCCTCATGCGATCGCATGGTTTCAAAGGCCTTTGGCCATGTGATCGCATGGCCTCTCTTTACAGCTGACATTATTTTGTTGTTTTGCTTGTCGACGTATTTAAATATAATATATATAATATATTTAATTTATATAATTAATTATATATTAAATTATATTCACGTGCATAGTTGACTTGTAATTTTTGGTCCGTTGACTCGTACGTTGTCACTCGACTTATGTCCCGGTTCCGGTTTCTCGAATGCATTTTCGTACACTTAGAAAACTAGTACTTTTCGTTACGCGACGTGTACCTTTATCAAAAATTAAACTTAATCATTGATAAACTATGTCACTCGAAGTGTAGCTTCAATCAATTAAGTGTTTTGGTTATTTGCTTCTATAAATCATCGTCTCGTAGTATATACATATACATATATACATTTTCATTTTAAAATAGCGTTTTACTGTAGCAAAGTACTGTTGCAAAGTTTTTTTACTGTAGCAAATAGTGATTTTCGAAAACACTGTAGATTTTCGGGTACTGTAGAAATTCGAAAATACTGTAGCAAATTAGTGTTTTACTGGTTCATCTTAAACGTTTTAGTTAACTTATCTAAATATCAATCGAATCAATAATCGAATGTTACTATCGTTTACTAAATAACTTGAAATCATATATATATATATATATATATATATATGCACATTAAGTTTTATATATATATATATATATATATATATATATATATATATATATATATATATATATATATATATATATTGTTCGTGAATCTTCGAGAACAGTCAAAGAATAATTGATTACATGAATATAGTTCCAAAACTTGAGACTCAACATTACAGACTTTGCTTATCGTGTCGAAAACATTAAATCATTTTAAAGATAACGTTTAAATTTGGTCAGAAATTTTCGGGTCGTCACAAGTTTAGTATTTAGTATTTCCAAATATGAACTACGTAGTAAACATGAAAACAAAACTGGTAAAAAATTACATATAAATGAAGTGGTGGTTGAGATTTTTATAATTATGCATGGATTAAATTTATGTCCACAAAAGTAGAAAACTAACTGATAATATACATAGTAATTAAAAATGACTTGAATATTTGTTTCACTAATTAGCTTGTTCAGAAACTGGTAAGATACACAAGCAAACTAACAAACTGGAAAGTAAATTTAAATGAAAAAAATATCACACTTCACACATAATATGATGAGAAGACATATGATACATCTGGAAATGGATACATAAAATGCTCTAAAAAAAGTGGCTTCCTTCAAAACTAAGAAGAGATAAAAGATCAAGCTTAAAACTTCTTGTTCAAAGTTCTAAAATGATTAGAAGACATACGATAGAAAGTCCATTCACACGCATTATTTTTCCATAGGGGCCATTTTTTTCAACCCGCTCAGGGCACCAGAAAACACAGGACCGGCCATATATATATATATATATATATATATATATATATATATATATATATATATATATATATATATATATATATATATATATATATATATATATATATATATATTTTCTATTAAAATTCTAAAATGATGATGTCATAAATAAACATTTTTCAAGTTTTAAAAAAATTTAAAAAGAAATTGAAAAATTCTTACACACCATGATGATGTCATAAATAATAATTAATTTTAATTATTTACACTTAATTAATAACAATTAAAGGTAAAATGATAATAATGAAAAATAAATGCAAAAGAGATATAACTTAAACAATTATTCTGTTTCTAAATTTAAAAAAATTTCTCCTGCATATTATTTAGTCAAAATTTCAAAACAATATCACCTACCTTCATAGTAATGGTTTAACATTCTTTCTTTCAAAATCTTTCATTATTTCGAATCATATGTTCCAAGCAAAATATTTGTGGTACATTTTCGTTGTCATTATTTACTATATGCATTTTATAAATTTCAATTATCAAGTTTCTTTGTCGGACATGTGATTCCACGGGTCATTAAACTAAATGACTTTAGCATTTACATTCACTTAATACCTAAAACATATCATTAAACTAATTCATTAAAACAGACCCATGATTCCACGAGTCATTTCACTAGTGTATATATATACATACATACATATATATATATATATATATATATATATATATATATATATATATATATATATATATATATATATATATATATATATATATATATATATATATATATATATATATATATATATATGGGCAGGATCAATGGAGAAGTAACCAATCGGGGGAAAGCAATTTTTTTTTTCGTTTTTTGAAAAAACTTTGTTCACGAACATTATAGATTGGATGAAAATATGAACATTTAGAAGAGACACTTCGTGATGAATGTTATTATTTTGGCGGGAAAACGATCTACAAAAATAACATTCAAGATAATATTGTTCGTGAAGAATGTTAACGTTTTTTTTTTTTCATGTTTTGTGAAGTAAAATTTAGCCCGATTTAGAGTTTAGGGTTTAGGGTTTGGTGTTTTGGGTTTATTCCATAAACCCAAAACAACAAACCCTAAACCCTAAACTCTAAACTGTTCGTGTTAAAAACTCAATCTAAATCCTAAATCTAAACCCTAAATCTAAACCCTAAACCGTAAATTTCTAAACCCTAATATTTAAACCCTAAAATCTAAACCCTAATATCTAAAACCTCAACATACGCTCGAAAAACACGATAATTGTTATATATTACTTTTAAGCGTTTTTTCGCCAAAATAAAAACATTTATCACAAAGTGTCTTTATTAAATGTTCATATTTTCATCCAATCTATAATGTTCGTGAACAAAGTTTTTTCAAAAAATGAAAAAAAAAAAATTTACTTCCCCCCGCTTCCCCCCGAATGGTTACTTCCCTCTTGATCCTACCACTATATATATATATATATATATATATATATATATATATATATATATATATATATATATATATATATATATATATATATATATATATATATATATATATAGTGGTAGGATCAAGAGGGAAGTAACCATTCGGGGGGAAGCAAAAACTTTTTTTTTTTTCGTTTTTTGAAAAAACATTGTTCACGAACATTATAGATGAGATGAAAATATGAACATTTAGTATAGACACTTTGTGATAAATGTTTTTATTTTTGCGGGAAAACGCTCGAAGAAGTAATATATAACAATTATCGTGTTTTTCGAGCGTATTTTGAGGTTTTAGCTATTAGGGTTTAGATATATTAGGGTTTAGAAATTTAAGGTTTAGGGTTTAGATTTAGGATTTAGATTGAGTTTTTAACACGAACGGTTTAGAGTTTAGGGTTTAGGGTTTAGGGTTTAGGGTTTGGTGTTTTGGGTTTGTGGAATAAACCCAAAACACCAAACCCCAAACCCTAAACCCTAAACCCTAAACTCTAAATCGGGCTAAATTTTATTTCACAAAACATGAAAAAAAAACGTTCATATTCTTCACGAACAATATTATCTTGAATGTTATTTTTGTTGATCGTTTTCCCGCCTAAATAATAACATTCATCACGAAGTGTCTCTTCTAAATGTTCATATTTTCGTGTGATCTTGATGCCGAAAAAAAAAATTCAAAAAAAACGAAAAAAAAAAATTTGCTTCCCCCCGATTGGTTACTTCCCCATTGATCATGCCCCTATATATATATATATATATATATATATATATATATATATATATATATATATATATATATATAAACACTTATTTTGAAACAGAAGATGTAATTTTGTTTAATAAATAGTTCGTAGCAAATACTTTTAACCGTAAATTATAAATTATATATTATATATATAACAAATATTAAGACGTTAAAAGGGGCTGCACAAATGAAATCTCGATGTGATTTTTTTTTTTTTTTTTTTGTTTTTTTTTGGACAACAAACACACACAAACTAATATTTATTTACGACGACGGGGTTCGAAGTTATAACCTCAAGGTTAATAAGTCTCGTTTGCTAAGCCGTAAGCCATTTGGCGAAATCTTGATCTGATGGGAACGTGTGATAGATTAGTAACGTCTCATCTTTATGGATGATTTGAATCTTGTTCAAATACAGAAAGTATTGTTCGTCTAGATGTTATAAAGACTATGTTATACTCCGTATCATGGATTTTCATGTTAATTCATCAAAATCCAAATCATATCATTTAAATCTACGTTTGTCAACAATTGGAGGGTTCCAATCATAGTGTGTTTGACACTTCACATAATATATGGTTAGCAAAAAGTGTATAGTCTTATCAACAAATTTGTACCATCTTTTAAGTGCTCTTCTTCAGTCATTTGCATTTGCCTTAAAAGAATGGTTAACTCGTGACTCTACTCATGAGTCATGACTCAGAATCTCAATTTATAATATGCCAGTTATAACTCGACATAGTTATATGAGTCACTATTTAACTATATATATATTCGAAAGTTCAAACGAGAACTACAAAATGATGAGAACTGAAACAACTTTTAATTTAACAATATTTTTACTCACTCATAAATGTTGATGGAGAGTAAGAGTGAAAATAAAATAGTTTGAAAAAACTTGTATATTACTTATAGGATATCAGTAGGTAGTTCTAAATTAATGAAACGGCTCTAAGACAAATAGGGTATCACTAGGATGTTAATATTTCGATTCAATCTTACGATCTTGCTAATTATGAAGACTAAAATGATCTTCGATAAGGCCTCGAGCGTTAACTTGGCATGCATATGATTTAAGAATGCTATATATGCACTGTCAAATCAACTCCATTCATTGAATGCGCACATATTTTTAGACTAAACCGTCTATGTGTTATGTGTAGAACCACAACAATCACTTTCGTACTCTACAATTTATCTAAATCTTGAAAACTACAGATAATAGTCTTGAACGATGATACTAGACATTCGATCACATTACAGTGAAGTAACTATGAAGCATGAGTTTATTGAGTTGTAATTTGTAAACTCTTGTACTCTGCCTAAGTTGGCAGATTTTGTATGGTTTTCATCTAAAGAATGAACATGTCTTAGTTTTGGTGCCATCAAGTAAAATTTATTTTAGTACTTGAGGTTGAACTTGATCAAGTTAAACTCGGGTTGATTTATTTTCTGTATATGGGATTGAAACATAGCATGAATCCAATAATAACTTATGAATCGACTAAGACTATCACATTGAGTCATATATATGATGACATGTAACTCTATATATAGGTGTCTAGCTCATACTGAATTTGCTTATAACTAGAAAATTCTTGTTAGCGCGTTGCGGCGGTTCATTTTAACAGTTTTTTTTTATAAAACTAATGTTAAGCGATAACTGGAGAAAAAAAAATTGTGAACAAAATCAAAAGGGGCCAGAAGGACTCAAACCCAGGTTGTTTCTCTTACCAACTCATGAACTTACCAATTCGTAACAATCCACTCGTTATAATAAGTTGAGTTTATTATATATATATATATATATATATATATATATATATATATATATATATATATATATATATATATATATATATATATATATATATATATATAGGGCAGGATCAATGGGGAAGTAACCAATCGGGGGGAAGCGGGGGGAAGCAATTTTTTTTCGTTTTTTTTGAATTTTTTTTTCCGGCATCAAGATCACACGAAAATATGAACATTTAGAAGAGACACTCCATGATGAATGTTATTATTTAGGCGGGAAAACGATCGACAAAAATAACATTCAAGATAATATTGTTCGTGAAGAATATGAACATTTTTTTTTCATGTTTTGTGAAGTAAAATTTAGCCCGATTTAGAGTTTAGGGTTTAGGGTTTGGTGTTTTGGGTTTATTCCATAAACCCAAAACACCAAACCCTAAACCCTAAACCCTAAACTCTAAACCGGTCGTGTTAAAAACTCAATCTAAATCCTAAATCTAAACCCTAAACCCTAAATTTCTAAACCCTAATATCTAAACCCTATAAACCCTAATATCTAAACCCTAATATATAAACCCCAATAGCTAAAACCTCAAAATACGCTCGAAAAACACGATAATTGTTATATATTACTTCTTCGAGCGTTTTCCAGCCAAAATAAAAACATTTATCACAAAGTGTCTCTACTAAATGTTCATATTTTCATCTCATCTATAATGTTCGTGAACAAAGTTTTTTCAAAAAATGAAAAAAAAAACTTTTTGCTTCCCCCCACTTCCCCCCGATTGGTTACTTCCCTCTTGATCCTACCCTTATATATATATATATATATATATATATATATATATATATATATATATATATATATATATATATATATATATATATATATATATATATATATATATATATATATATATATATAGGGGCAGGATCAATGGGGAAGTAACCAATCGGGGGGAAGCGGGGTGAAGCAAAAAAAAAAATCGTTTTTTTTTGAATTTTTTTTTTCCGGCATCAAGATCACACGAAAATATGAACATTTAGAAGAGACACTTCGTGATGAATGTTATTATTTAGGCGGGAAAACGATCGACAAAAATAACATTCAATATAATATTGTTCGTGAAGAATATGAACGTTTTTTTTTCATGTTTTGTGAAGTAAAATTTAGCCCGATTTAGAGTTTAGGGTTTAGGGTTTAGGGTTTAGGGTTTGGTGTTTTGGGTTTATTCCATAAACCCAAAATATCAAACCCTAAACCCTAAACTCTAAACCGTTCGTGTTAAAAACTCAATCTAAATCCTAAATCTAAACCCTAAATCTAAACCCTAAACCCTAAATTTCTAAACCCTAATATCTAAACCCTAATATCTAAACCCTATAAACCCTAATATCTAAACCCTAATATCTATACCCCAATAGCTAAAACCTCAAAATACGCTCGAAAAACACGATAATTGTTATATATTACTTCTTCGAGCGTTTTCCTGCCAAAATAAAAACATTTATCACAAAGTGTCTCTACTAAATGTTCATATTTTCATCTCATCTATAATGTTCGTGAACAAAGTTTTTTCAAAAAACGAAAAAAAAAAAAGTTTTTGCTTCCCCCCGCTTCCCCCCGAATGGTTACTTCCCTCTTGATCCTACCACTATATATATATATATATATATATATATATATATATATATATATATATATATATATATATATATATATATATATATATATATGTTTTCCTTATAAAAAAAATAACTCCATTTTGACTATAGTTAGTTGCGTTTTGTTCGTAAAATTATTTCGAGTTGAACGGTTATAATGACGAAACCTAACTCGAGGCGGGAAAAAAGATAAATTCTGTTAAAAATAAAAGTAAAAAAAAAATATTGTATATAAGACAACAAAATAAATAAAATAATATGATAATGTTTTTTAAAATGTAAAGAATTAAATTAACTAATTATATAAATAAATAAAGAATTAAATAATTAAATAATTGGCTAATTATGTTGTGATATTTGGTCCAATTAAAATGTGGATAGAATACGCCATTTAGTATATTGTTTAATGAAACATACTTAACATAGAGTGGATGGACATTTTCTAGCTTAGCTCATATCATTAAGTTGAACTCAAGCTACCAATGATGCATAGCTCAGTTGGTAATTGGTGGGGGCTGTTTGCCACAAATAACAAAGGTCGGGGATTCAAACCCTGCCACCCCTATAGCCACATCCGCTAAGTGAGTCGGGTATGTCCCTCACATTATGGCATTGACAGTCGATTGTGAGTCGGTCAAAGTTGCTGGTTATCAACCTTTTGGCACAAAAAACATGAACTCAAACTTGCTACTCATGTTTATAAATGTTGATTTTGAAATATAAAGAAAGAATTATTTATTCCTTATTAAACATTCATTAACTAGGATCAACATTTAAATGAATTCTTTAACCATCTCTTACGAGTCATTTTTCTTATTGTATTTTGTCCATTATAAATGAGAAAAATCTTAGGTGCAACTAACAAGACGTGTTAGTCAATCAAAATACGCAAATATGTATAAGAAATTTAATGGTTAAACGGATAATAATAAGTATAATGATTGCTCTTTGCTACACATAAGAATTTTCTATTGACATCGTGCTTTACAATTATTAACCAATCAAAACCGGTCCCAAACCTTAACCAGGACCAGTCCTTATTACTATCCTGAAAACTACGCACAAGATGTTTTCTTGGACCCCTTTGTTCCTTGACTTAGTAACTCAAATTAAAACCGGTCCCCAACCTTAACCAGGCACAAACTACCAGGTCCCCACCAATATACCAAGCGTAGCTAGACCCTCTTATGTCTTGGCGACTTCGCTAGACCTACTTCATGGTACACTAGTCCTAACCGAACCATAACCCGTATTTTTTATTCCCCATCTCTTCCTCGTACCATACTTTATCTGGTGAGTTGTTAACACATCAAAATGAGTCCGAAATAGATAACTCAAAGCGCTACCGGGTTGACTTGGGTTGATTGACTTATATATCCACACAATGCTGTGCTGTCCATCTTCTAATTTTTTAAGTGATTTAACATATTACTAAGTTTTTGAAAACTGTATCAATAAACTAGTACACATAATTGATAATGTACTATCAGAATTGATATAGATGAGTTAAATTTCAAGGTGAAATGTATGTCTTGTTTATGTTCCTTTTTTGGAAGTTATGATTATGATTTAGTGGTAGATAACTTAACATGTAAGTAATTTGGGGCAACTATTGATTGTATTGTCAAATCGCTTCAGGTTTAGTACACTCCATTATGTAGGTTTAACATGTTAATGTGTCACAACTACATTCAGTTTATAAATGGTCCTAATCATAGTAGCTAGCCGAATTGGTTGCAACTACTGCATTCATTCGAAAATATGTTATGTAGCTTTTGGGACACCTAAGTTTAGATACATTTAAGTTCGGAATGTTTGTTTAGTTAGTTACCCAGTGTGTATCAAAATATTGAACAAAGCAAAGTGCATATAGGTAGTAGTTATAGAAATATGCAATATGAAAACTAATCCACTCCGATTATAACAAAAGTAAGTACAACGTGCAGATCGATTTCATTTCATATCACTGTGCAGATCGATTTCATTTCATATCACTAAAAAAAAAACTAAGTTTCAAAATTACCTGACATCTGATGTGTGTACTTCTGCATATCCTAGAATCTATAATCCATTTTTTTTTTTCAAAATGTGCACTGTTCCATCTCCCAAGCGGTTGATTTGGGTGACAAACGAAGCGCTTCGATCATCCTATCTAGCCAGATTTTCTTGTATTGATTGTTCCATGAACATGTAAAAGGAAAATTATATCGTTGTTATGAGAATTAGTCCTCCAAATTTTGTTTGGACGGGCTAATAAACATAACAGCAAAAGGAGATATACTAAGATACATCCTTGAGTATCGATGAGTAAAAGGACCAGTGCGGGCTTGTCTCGTCTATAGCACGTTGACCAAATGGGTGTTGCTCTACATACGTCTTTACATCATTAGTGGCGGCAAGACCTTCCAGATAAACACGTAGATCACCATTAGGACCTGCACGAAACAATATTTTAAAGTTGAAGCCATCTCCATTCTTCAAGTTTTCAAATCTATTTTTTCCGCTATACATGACAAGTTGGTCGAGTTGGTAACTGGTCATATTAGACTCTCCGATTCCGGGTCAAAACAGGCCGGTAGGGTTGACCTATACCATGTAAAAGGGTACACCGGCCCTCTAGCAGCCCCACACCAATCGTGTAACCCCCAACCACTATAACCACTTTCACGGGGACGACCTATACCATGTATTTGTCCAGTTGTAATATCTTTTACAAATTTGTGTACGAGTTCAATACGATTACAAATTATATATATGCTACAACACTAATCCAAAACCGTATAGTAAACGATGTAAGAGATTGTATGCAATAACAAACTTTCAACTGCTTTGACGCACTCCCCTTACAGCTAACTATCTATATTTGACCCATTTGAAGTAAAACGCAACCCACATTGACCCATCTAAGTGTAGATGGATCAAACTTACATGCCACCTCTAATATATGATGGCCAGAAGTGATAATGTGATTTTCGGTTTTGTTCCCTTAGACAACTAGTCAACTAGGATGGGTCTCACAACATACAACAAGAAAGTGAATCGTGTAACCGAATATGTGAATAATACGGAGTATTAAAACAATAATACCAGAGTAAGTATTGATGTTAAATTTTCTTTGATTATCATAGGGTGGTCATATTGCATGCTAACATCTGATAATTTTGTTCTTATAGAACATACACAGATCGAAATAAATCTAAACACCACCATATCGTTTATAAGAATTTTGTGTCAAGAGTTTTGAATATTTCCCCTGCTTTTCACTAACTGGCTACTTCTTATTGGCACAATAAGTTAACTATAAACAACTCACCTAAAGATTTGTCATTTATATCTTGGTAGCAGTAAGACGAGGGGAAGATTCCGCTGTGCTTCTACATGATAATAAATGTGAACAACATAATGATTGGCACATGATAAGTGAATATTTGACTGAAGTATTTACAGTTTTTCTACAAATGAAGGTAGTAAGTCTTACAGGATTGAGCAACGCCTTATACGGAGAATCATCTAACAATAATGTATTTGATTCATCATAATATCCATTGTCGGAATCAAGAATAGGACCATATTCCTCCCATATCTTCCTGAAATATTTGAAAACTACAAACTTATGCCGGTTTTCAAAGCTCCTGGCACTTGTATTCGTGCAGTGGGATAAGTCCTGCAAGCAACAATGCATATAGAAACATCACTTGTTGACCAAATAAATTAGAGATCCTTAAATTACTAAACATGAAGACAATAAATTATGGACCTTATAATCTCTAAAACAGAAAATTCGATATGAAAATTCAGACCACAATTGATAGTTTAATAAAACAATAAAGATGCAAGTAGCTAGATTTAACTAAAAAATAAACAACACTTACCCAAATAAACAACAGCTTCTTCTTTAAATCCCTAAACAAATAATCAACCACGGGGTCTAAAATTTTCCTGCCATAATTTCATTACTTACATGCAGTTCACACTTCAAATTAAAGAATAAACTGAAGTACAATCCATAAGTTTAGTAATACCTAGTTCTTGAAGACCATATAGCAACATCAAATCTTTCGAAGCAAAATTCTAAAAAATCATCCAAGAAGGGTCTCTTGAATACTGCACTGAAACAATATAATATATATAGTAGGAAAAAAAAAAAAAAAAAAAAAAAAAAAAAAAAAAAAAAAAAAAACTAGTAATAAGTTTGATCGTCACAGTTATCAAATAAAACACGTGGAACAAAACTTACTTGCCCGCTTTAAAATCTTAGTGTCTGATTTGAAATCCTTTGGCGCAGGATGAACGATATCCGAGAGCAAACCATTTACATCAAGAACAAGTAACCTTTTCCTTGATTTCGTGAAATGTGTTCTGATTGTTATACCTTCATCTCCCATGGTCAAGTTTTCAAAAAGAAACCTGGCCGTATCCATATCCATTTGTTGACCACCAAAGACATTAGATTGCACAGGCAGTCCTTCCGTTAAAGGGTCATCTCCCAACTCTACAACTAATTTCTTCTCTTTTTTTCGTCTTTTTTTCTTTATTGACAATTCACTATTTACATCAAGGCTGCACTTCTCACCATTGACTTTTTGCGCGGACTCTACTTCTTCTAATACATTCTTCACATCAATAAATTCAGTCACATTTGAGTCCATCACACCATTAACGAATTCCAATATACCTTCTTCTTTCGACACATAACACCTCGCATCACAAGTTGATTTTGTTATTAACCCTGTTTCACCATTAGGATCTTTTAGGTACTCTTCTCTTTCAGAACCTATACACTTCACAACAACCATTGATATGGTTTCACCTAATTCTGTCTACGCAAATCCTCGTCTAGTTAATTATATTCAGACGATCAAGTCAATTTCCTTTCTTAATAAACCTTTGTCCCTCTTTCTTTCTTCAACTCTTAATCGTTCTCACTGTTGCATTGAATTTCATTGATTAAAAGTGTCACAATTACTTCCATTTAAGAGGTAGAATCTAAACAACAGATCAAAATACTAACAACAGGAGGAAGACAAGCAATCAAAACTCACACACACAAACAAATGATATATAACCAAGGTTGAAAAAGATGCGAGACGGGGCCGAAACGGTAGCGACCTCAAAACGTCGCAACGCAAAAAAGGGGCCGAGACGGTGTCGAAACGGATGTTGACTAATGTTGACTTTTATATATATAAATATATATTTACACATATTGTAGAGCTAAAAAACCTTCGTTGACAAGTTTGTAACTATAATTGCTATTAGCGTTAATATAATACAAAATGGAATACTAAACTAAGTCGTTTTTGATTGATTTGACCGACTTATGACCGATTTTAACAGACTTTCTGACTGTTGACCGGCGTTGACCCAATTTTTCCTGCATTTGACCTGACTTTTGACCGTTGACCGGCTTATAAGAAAACGGGACGGGGTCGAAACGGTTTACTCACCAAAAAGCCGCAACGGGCGTCGCAACGGACGCCGTTTACAACAGTGTATATAACTAATAATTTAGAACCCTAATTTAAATTATCAACCACATGATAATTAGTCCACCAAACAAGTCTCTACAAATCCACATTACAGCTTCAACGTCAAATTCACTGCTAACTAGTATCAAATTACAAACTAACGGCATTCAATTATACGCTCCGTAAGTAATTATAATCAAATCATACGAACGTTTAATTGAAATTAAACTACTAATTAACGGAAAAATTACGGAAAATTTGATATCCTGAGATACTTAAGCGACGCATGTACAGATAATTAACGGAATTATACGTAAAATATCATGAATTGAAAAAATCAGAGATACATAAAAATTGGAAGAAAAACATTGCAAATGAGCATTGAAATTTTTGAGTATTACGGAGTACAATTAACGAAATAATAATCAAATTTCAGAAAAATTGAATGTGAATGTAGAGATTGAAGGTAAAAATAGGATCGTAATTCATACCTGGATGCGAATTCGTCAACCTTTGTAGAATACGGAGATACGATACGGAGTATAAAATAAAATACGGTACTCTACATACGTCACGCTGTGATAGTACAAAATCCGTGATGTCAACTGTGGGGAGCACCCTAACACTGACCTGTCCTGACCCGACCCGGAAAGTGATTTGGGGAAAAGTATGATTCATGTTGGAGAAACCCAAATAAACAACAACGAAGGTATTACTATCATTTTGAGTGGGCCTATACAATGAAATCTTACTTCTCTGGCCCAAATTCCAGTTTTGTGACTAAGACCAATTGTATTGGTTGAAGGCGTTTCTTGTGGTGTCACTTGTCTTTTTGCACTTTTTGAATGAGTATGACGTGTTTTTTTTTTTAGTAGAGTAGTGGTGGTGTTTCTTTTTTGGTGTCACTTTGAGTAGAATGCCGATGTAGCATTTTATATTTCTTTTTCTGTTTTATTTATTTTTATTTTTATTATTTTTATTATTATGATTATATTTATATTTATATTTTAAAAATATATTTAAATTATAACAGCTATAATATTTAACCCGTTTTTTTTCTCTAAAAAAAAGGCTAGTTTTTACCCCTATATATACAATCACTCTTCTCAAATCATAATACACACTTCATCTCTTCTAACACTATTCTCAAATCATAAAACACACACTTCGAAATGAGTCCGTTGAATGTTTGCGTTAAAGTTCATTACGGAGGTGAATTTGATCGAGAATTGATGAATTATACCCGTACGAAACACGAGATTATTACATGGATGTTCGTAAGTGTCCAAATTATATGTCGTTGCTTGAGTTGCTCCAGCGAGACATAATCTACCCCTTCAAACTAATATGGTTTTTCAAAAAACCCAACGGTCCTACCTCGCTACTAAAAGAAGATCACGATTGTTTTGGTGTGATTGGGCGAGCCTTGTTACGTAACCAACCAATTACGCTTTACACCGAATGGATTGATGAAAGCTACGCCATTGAGGCAAGTGAAGATGAAGCTGTACCTGAATCTCTACCGTTTCAACAATACGATATTCGCGATTACGAAGATTGATGAATGTGTTTGTTGAAGATAGCCGTTAGGAATTAAAGTAATCGTTTTTAGGAAAGTATGTTCTTCTTTTTTGTAAGAATAATGTAATCGTTTAGGAATTAATGAAATAAACGGCTATATCTTTAAAATAGAAAATAATTCATAAATATAAACAAGCATGAGGCTACTCGCGCGTTGCGACGGTATTATGTTCCTGTTATGTAAGCAAAGATATATATATATATATATATATATATATATATATATATATATATATATATATATATATATATATATATATATATATATATATAACCTGTTTTCATATACTTATGCTACGACTACTTTCGGCCAATGCAAAAATGCAATTAACAAACTCAATTTAAATAAAATCTAACAATAGGTACAAAGGATTGTACGTGTGCATGTGACTAATGTACAAAACAATAAGAATGTTTAGGTTTGTCCTTGAACCAATGCCATTTTTCTACAGCCGAAATCGATGAGTATGTGGTGATTTGGAAAAGGAAGTGAGGCTTGCTATTGCGGCACCGTCTGATATGAACGCTATGAAACAATAACTGCAATTATAGATGTAAGTGTTAGTTTGTTTGGTTTACAGTGATGGTTATTATGATGTTAGATATTTGTTAGAACCAAAAACTAAAAAGTAATAGTTTAAGGATGTAATCTACGTTTTTACATGCATGTGGGCGTGTATAGCTGCTTGCGTCGGCGTCTACTATGCGATGTTTTTTCTTTAAGTAGGACTCTAATTAAATTGGAATTAAATTGGAAGATGTATGTCGATCCTTCAGACGACAACAATAACTGCAACAACAACAAAAAAACCCGAAAACGATCAATATAGTTTTGTTGGTTAATAGTGATTGTCTTTATGATTGTAGCATTCAGATATTACCTGGATTTAGGTACGGTAGGCGGATTGTCTTCAGTTTGATTCTGGGTTTTTTTTTTTTTGAGTTTGCGTGGCAATGAGACAATAAAGTTAATCTGTAATAAATGATAAAAAAAAAAATAAAAAAAATAAAAAAAATAAAAAAAAAACTACATGCCATTCATAAAACACCAAGACGTAAAGATGTATTAAAGAACACCACATAAATGAATGAGGCATTACCATTTTGAACTGAAGACTTGCCGGACAAAGCACTAATTAAAGAAAATTGCAAGAACAACCTGTATATAAAAGATAAAAGGAAATCAATAACTCCAACATAACACCGAAACTAACAACAATTATCTCATTACTGAACAATATAGTATACTTGAAACAACTATGAAATAACCGCGGAGGAGATTAAACCATGTTATAAATACTATTTAATAAAATGAACTTGTGAACGATTCTCGTTCATTAAAAGAGTATAAAGACACACATAGGAAACAACGATGGTTATACCGTTAGTCAAGATATTAATATTTCATACAACATAAGTCAAATCTGGATGAAAGCATGGTGGCTCACACAATCATGACCGATTTCTAAAAAGATGGCGAAAAAGTGGTTTAGGATCAAAGCATTAGCTAAATCAATAAATGACCCATGAATCCAGGGACGGAGTATATAAGGGGCAGGGTGGGCCCTGGCCACCCCACATATTTGTGTCCTTTTTAGCAATTTTTGATTTTTAAGTGTATAAGGCCACTCCCTATCGTAACTAAACTATTCATTCTCTTAACCTTCTACATCAGCGTCACATCAACACCAATATCCTATAACTAACTCATAATTAAAAACTCCATATCATGGCTAAAACAATACTCCTCTTAAATATACAACGTACAAGCAATAAAACATCAAGTCCAACAATAAAAAGCCACTGGGACCCACAATTCCTATAACTAACCTAAACTCTTCCATTAAATCCATAGTGAGTGCGGGTAACTAAGCCGTGCCTATGGTTCATTACGGGTAACTACAGGTAATGAGCAGATAATGACGGATAATGAAACCATAAGGAGTGGTCTAATATGGAAGAAAAAAAAATTTGGGCATCCCATTTAATTAACCCACTCAAAGAGTCAAAGTTACTCAGTAAGTAGAATTGAGTTTTCTAATTACCACATTCTTGTCTACTTGTTGCATAGCATATGGCACTATTTTATATATAAAAATATAAAAACTATTTTTTCTCGAATTTAACTATTTACATAACAAGCAGGTGGCCAACCGCGCGTTGCGGCGGCCACCTTGAAAGGCATTCATGCTCAATATATCGCATTGTTGTTTGCCACATATGTGCTACAAATGTGATACATATATCAAAAGTATCAAAAAAAAAAAAAAAAAACTTATAAATTCTGCTATAAACAACTCGTAAAAGGATGTGAATCGGATTTAATAGATATGGCCACCTACCTTCCTTTCTATTACTACAAAACCACAACAAAAGTATAATCATACGAAATATCCTAGTCATCAATGCATATGTTGACGTACATAGAGTTCCTGAACTTTTAAAAAGCGCAAGCTATGATCATGAATAGAAAACAGTATGAGATGATCTTCAAACAGAATAAAACAGTCAATAAAGAGGAAAATATAGAATATAACGAACCTGAATTCGCTAATTTCTATGATTCGCTAATTTCTATGATTGCCAAGCTGTAATAAGAACAACATAAGCGCTTTTAGAATCATAATTCTGTTGGAAACTAAACTTGATTTTGAGCTATGTGTTTTAGATTTGGGCTTGCAAGTATACAAATATTTTGGATCAAGATTATAGCTCATTATGTAGAAGCTTCTTGTAATATGTAGTAGTGAAAGTGTGTAGAATGTGTGTAGAATAATCTTGTAAAATATCTAGGTCTAGAAATACTAGGAAATATCTAGATAGTAGTAGATGATGGAGTGATCTAGACTACTCCATTGAGTAGTATAAATAGAGGGCTTCACCCCTCATTTGTAATCAAGCAAAGCAAGCAATAAGCAATAAAAGAAAAGCTTTCAAGATCAATCTAACTTCTAAAAATCATCAATCCACTCTTCCACAAATAATATACATAACCTCCTATTTTCAACAAATTGGTATCAAGAGCTTGGTTCGACAAGATGATGGCCAACAATGTCATCACGTTTCCTCGCCTCACAAAGGATAATTATGATCGATGGAGCATCCAAATGAAGACCTTCCTAGGTGGACAAAACTTATGGGAGATTGTGGTGGAAGGCTATGAGGAACCTGCAGAAAAAGGTCCTCTCGGCAAGGAGAAAAAATTAATGAAGACGAACGATCAAAAGGCTCTTTCCATCATCCAACAAAGTGTAGATGATGGAGCTTTTGAGAAAATTGCAAGTGCAACCACCGCCAAGAAAGCATGGGAGATTTTGGAGAATTCTTATAAGGGAGTTGATAAGGTGAAAAAGGTTCGACTACAAACACTACGAGGTGAGTTCGAATCCTTAAATAAGAAAGACTCAGAATCAATTTCTGATTATTTTACAAGAGTCTTGGCGGTTGTCAATCAATTAAAGAGGAATGGTGAAACTCTAAGTGATGTAAGAGTCATTGAGAAGATTCTTAGATCATTAGATTCAAAATTCGACTATATAGCCGTAGCCATCGAAGAATCTAAAGATCTAGAATCAGTGACTATAGATAAACTCATGGGTTCACTACAAGCCCATGAAGAGAGGTTCAATAAGAAAAATAAGGAGCCTTTGGAGCAATCTTTACAAGCAAAACTATCTTTCAAGGAAGAGAGTAGTGAAAAGACTCATCAACCGAGTCAACGAGGTCGTGGTCAAGTACGTGGCCGAGGACGAGGGCAAGGATATTCCAAACGTGGAGGTTATAGTTCTTATAAAAATGAAGAAAGAAGTCAAGATTTTCACCCGACAAGAGGTCGCGGGAGAGGCTACACAAGTAGAAGGCCAAGGTATGACAATTCTCAAACCAAATGCTATAATTGTCATAAATTTGGCCACTATGCCTCGGAATGCGAGAAGTCAAACAATTACGTGCAAGAAAGAGCAAATTTTGCACAAGAAGATACTGAAGCCGTGGAAAACACTTTGTTACTAGCATGCAAAGGTGAAGATAACGGAGAATCAAATTTGTGGTATCTCGACACAGGTGCAAGCAACCATATGTGCGGTGACAAAAATATGTTTGTGGAGTTAGACGAGGTAATAAGTGGAAATATCACCTTTGGAGATTCCTCAAAAGTCCCGGTTAAAGGCAAAGGTAAGATCCTCATCCGCTTGAAAAATGGAAGGCATCAATTTATCTCTAACGTGTATTATGTGCCTAATATGAAGACAAATATACTGAGTATTGGACAACTCTTAGAGAAAGGCTATGATATTCACATGATAAATCGTAGTCTTTATCTGAGAGACCAAAAAGGAGGTTTGATTGTTAAGGTGCCAATGTCAACGAATAGGATGTTCTTGCTAAATATTCAACATGACATTCCACGATGTTTAAAAGCATGTTTCAAAAATAATTCTTGGCTTTGGCACATGAGATACGGGCACTTAAATTTTGGAGGCTTAAAATTATTATCAAGTAAAGGAATGGTGAAGGGTTTGCCTCCAATTAATTACCCGGATCAAATTTGTGAAGGATGTCTTCTAGGAAAGCACTTCCGAAACAGTTTTCCAATAGAGGCTTCTAGTAGAGCGAAAAAACCTCTAGAACTTATTCACACGGATGTGTGTGGACCCATAAGCCCACCGTCTTTTGGTAAAAATAGATATTTTCTTCTATTCATTGATGATTTTAGTCGAAAGACATGGGTCTATTTTCTAAAAGAAAAGTCGGAAGCTTTTGGAATGTTCAAGAAGTTTAAAGCGTTTGTGGAGAATCAAAGTGGTCTCACCATAAAGGCGATGAGATCCGATCGTGGAGGAGAGTTTACATCCAAGGAATTCAAGGAATTTTGCGACAACAATGGCTTACGACGTCCTCTAACTCTTCCATATTCACCTCAACAAAATGGTGTTGCGGAAAGAAAAAATAGGAGCATTCTTGATATGGCCCGGAGTATGTTAAAGAGCAAAAGGATGCCTAAGGAGTTTTGGGCTGAGGCAGTGGACTGTGCAATCTATCTAGCAAATCGCTCGCCCACTAGAAGCGTCAAGAACAAAACGCCCATTGAAGCTTGGAGTGGAAGGAAGCCCGGCATCTTACACCTTCGAGTGTTCGGAAGTGTGGCATATGCTCATGTGCCAGATCAGAAGAGGACGAAGCTTGATGATAAAAGCGAGAAACTCATATTCGTGGGCTATGACTCAAGTTCGAAGGGTTACAAGTTATACAATCCCAAGACCGGTAAAGTAATCTCAAGTCGAGATGTGGTGTTCGATGAAGAAGCAACATGGGATTGGAATGTTCCCGAAGAGGAGAACTACGACTTTCTCCCTTATCCATTCGAGAGTACTGCAAGGAACGAAGAATATCTAGAAGTTCAAGAACCTTCTAGTACACCATCTCCGCACTCTCCACGTACTCCAACCACTACACCTAATGAAGTGACACCAACATCATGAGGAGAATCAAGTAGGCTACAACATCACACAAGGAGCATTGAGGAGTTGTACGAGGTAACTCAACCTATGGAGGATCTAACATTGTTCAGCCTTCTTGCCGATTGTGAGCCAATAAGTTACGAAGATGCAGCAAAAAGCCAAAAGTGGAAACGTTCCATGGACGAGGAGATTCAAGCAATCGAGAAGAATGATACGTGGGATCTTGCTACACTTCCAAAAGGGCATAAGGCTATTGGTGTAAAGTGGGTGTACAAGGCCAAGAAGAATTCCAAAGGTGAAGTTGAAAGATACAAGGCAAGGTTGGTGGCGAAGGGATATAGTCAACGAGCTAGCATAGACTATGAAGAAGTATTTGCTCCCGTCGCTCGTCTAGAAACTATAAGATTAATAATCTCACTTGCGGCTCAGCATAATTGGAAGATTTATCAAATGGATGTCAAATCCGCGTTCCTTAATGGCCACTTAGAAGAAGAAATCTATATAGAACAACCTTTGGGATACATCGTGAAAGGCCAAGAGAATAAGGTGCTGAAATTGAAAAGGGCCTTATATGGGTTGAAGCAAGCGCCTCGAGCATGGAATAGCAGGATAGACAAGTATTTCCAACAGAATGGCTTTACAAAATGCCCACATGAGCATGCTCTCTATACCAAAGTAAGCAAGGAAGGAGATGTTATGATTGTGTGCCTATATGTGGATGACTTGATATTCACTGGCAGTAATCCCAAAATGTTTGAGGAGTTCAAGAAAGTAATGGTTCGGGAGTTCGAGATGACCGACATTGGACTTATGGCTTACTATCTTGGGATCGAGGTAAAACAAAAGAAAGAAGGAATATTCATATCCCAAGAAGGTTATGCGAATGAGGTGCTCAAGAAGTTTAAGATGAATGAATGCAAGTCAATGAACACACCGGTGGATTGCAATCTCAAATTGTCAAAAGATGATGAAGGATACCTGGTGGACCCAACACAATACAAGAGTTTGGTTGGAAGTCTGAGATACCTAACCTGCACGAGGCCAGATATTCTCTACGGAGTTGGACTAGTAAGTTGATACATGGAAGCACCTACAATAAATCACTTGAAGGCAGCCAAGAGGATACTTCGCTACATCACAGGTGCGATTGACTATGGCCTGTTTTATTCGCCTTCTAATCACTTCAAGCTAGTTGGATACAGTGATAGTGATTGGGCTGGAGACAAAGATGATCGTAAGAGTACGAGTGGTTTCGTGTTCTATATGGGAGATATGGCGTTCACATGGAGCTCGAAGAAGCAACCCATTGTGACTCTGTCAACGTGTGAAGCCGAGTTTGTTGCAGCAACATCGTGCACCTGTCATGCAATATGGCTCAGGAAGTTACTAAATGAGCTTAAGTTTTTTCAAAAGGAACCTACAGAGATATATGCGGATAACAAGTCTGCGATTGCTCTAGCAAAGAATCCAGTCTTCCATGATCGAAGCAAACACATCGATACAAAATACCATTACATAAGGGAGTGTGTTACAAATAAAGAGGTGCAGATAAAGTACGCGAAGTCACTTGACCAAGTTGCTGATATTTTCACAAAGCCCCTAAAACACGAGACATTTCAGAGATTACGGAATATGCTCGGAGTGACGAAATCAAGTTTAAGGGAGGCTGTTGGAAACTAAACTTGATTTTGGGCTATGTGTTTTAGATTTGGGCTTGCAAGTATACAAATATTTTGGATCAAGATTATAGCCCATTATGTAGATGCTTCTTGTAATATGTAGTAGTGAAAGTGTGTAGAATGTGTGTAGAATAATCTTGTAAAATATCTAGGTCTAGAAAATATCTAGATAGTAGTAGATGATGGAGTGATCTAGACTACTCCATTGAGTAGTATAAATAGAGGGCTTCACCCCTCATTTGTAATCAAGCAAAGCAAGCAATAAGCAATAAAAGAAAAGCTTTCAAGATCAATCTAACTTCTAAAAATCATCAATCCACTCTTCCACAAATAATATACATAACCTCCTATTTCCAACAAATTCTACGTAATCGGATAAAATATACAAACTTTTTGAAATTCCATATACCTGGATGTTGATGTAATCTTCTGTATCGTGAATATGTTCACGCAGCAGCATAATTTGATGGTGGTTAAGATACTCTCTAAATGTGTAAATAGTTTACACAAATTTGTATAGATATATCTAATATTTCATGCATCCAATCCCTCATTATAAAAAATTGTTGCTGCAAAATGGAGTCTTGTGATTAAAGATCAGTTTATACTACCAATACTTATGCATAGTTGACAATGGGTATAGCGATAATCAATGGTTAAAACTATGTCAAAGGGGAAATATTGTGATTATATAGAGCTGCATCAAAAAAACAAAATTATTGAGTTAACTCTAGAAATTAGTTATATTAGTATGAATATATATCAAGACCCACCCAACCAATGATAATTACATATATGCACAAAACAGTTGCCTAACACATATTTATAACCCGTATCCCCTGCAAGTCTATACCATAAATAATGTAAGCATCCTCGTTCCTGAACAAATCAGTTTTTCTACAGCAACAACTAAACGTAAAACAACCCCTACATTTATTTTATACATCAGAAATTGATTAAATAGAATAAATTGACAACAAACAAAAAAGACCTAACAAATGATAGTTAGCACAATAAGTAGTTAAATAACCTAATATGATGAAAATCAACAACTAATACAAAAGAGATACTGACTTATGAGAACACTTGCAACAACAATTTAAGTAGTTATCGACAAATTTCACAATCAATTTAAGGTACTAATAATTAGATGTTAGATACATGTATATACAAACACAATAACAATCAGTTAGCTTGAAGAAGCGAAAACAACAACACAGATTTGAAGCTCATATATAACTTTCAACAAAACCTGAAAAAAGGAAACACAAAGTGGGCTATAACTATTTGTATACATAAAGGTATAGATATTTAGCAAATACCAAAAAAGAGCAGCTACAGCAAGTTGAATTCCACAAATACAGTAGTTTCACTTAACAGGAGGTGCAACATAGTAAATGATATCAAATTGAATAATGATAAATGGAAGGCGTCTGGTTGCTAAAACCTCACAAAAATTGCTAAAAGCTCACAAAAAAGACGATAGAAGGACGCATAATCATGTATCCTCGAGGTTAGTGGCAAGTCCTTGTCAAATGGTTATGTTAACAGGTCTAATTGACCATAAAGAAAAAACATTTTCGATTAGTTACAGTAATCTCACCACTAACGTCTTTCAAATACATATGATTCTTTTTCTTATTGTTAACACTAATCTCACCACTAACCTCATAATCATAATCATAATCATAATCATAATCATAATCATCATTATCATAATCAAATGACTTAGCATCAGTATTCTTAAGTGAAGGATCCTGATTTCTAACCTTAATTAACGCATGAAAAAACTTCAAATCATGCTTACTTGAATAAATAACAATATCTTCATCATCTTCAGTTGATTCATCATCATCATCATATGAATCAATTACGCTTTTGTTTTTTTAGCTCCTCGAACCGATGTAAATCTTCGCATTTCTTTTGTCGCTGGAACCGACGACTGAATCGGAGTCGCAGTCAGCGAGTAGGTTCGGTAGCATAGTGCCGATAACTGATGTAGCGACCCGGCAAAATCGTCATTGACGGCGCCGTCTACTTAGGTCCCGTTACGTGGTCATAAGTCTTTAAAACAACGTTTGACCAAAAATATGTCGCATTCATTTCAAAAGTAAGGATGTTTCAAGGTTTACAAAGTAGTTCAACGACTAGTTACATTACAACGTTTAAAGTACAATTGAAACATATGCGACACAATTTAAAGTAAGTCAAAAGACGCTCTACGTATGCATGTATACTCGACATCCAAGCAAGTATCAAAAAGTATAGTGCGGAAGCATGTATCACCTAGTATTCAAGGACCTGAGAAAAACATAGAAAAATCTGTCAACGAAAACGTTGGTGAAATCATAGGTGTATGTATAAAGTATGTTTTGAACCACAAGATTTAGTATAAACCGATTATCAAGCGTATACATCTCAAAAGATGTGTTTGTATCACGATCATCCAATTATCAAAGCTTAACTGAATCTTACCTCTGCATATAGTGTTAGAACCTACACTATTCCGATAAAATTATATTTCATTCGCTAACGGTAGAGAACCGTCCGAATGAGGGTTCGTTAAACCCGTATGGCCACACAACATAAGTTCACGCTTACACCCTACAAGTGTAACTGATGATAATTGGACTTGAGGATTTTTGTTCTAACTCGTATGTATCTTTGCTTTCGTATTTGTGTTCAAAGTATAAAAGTATAAATCGTTTATGTTTTCTCATCCCACGTATAAGTATAAAAGAGTAAAAGTGGGACTATGATCTCACCTTGAGTGCAAGCGTATAAAAGTATTTCGCAAGTAAACGTGTGCAAGAACGAATGCTAGTCTTGACCTAAACAAGTAGGTCGTATCAATAACGGTAAACACGATTGGTCAAAGTTGTTCAATTAGTCTTATGGCTCGTTACGACTCGACTACATATAGCATGTGAATCACGTTGCCAATTTTCATGCATGATTCAAATATAAAAGCATGTTGGGATGATTGCATAAGTATTTGGTTAAGTTTAAACGATAGTCAACTTTGGTCAAGTCAAAGTCAACGAAAAAGTCAACACGTTCGGGTCGAGTCACGAACTATTTTTCTGAGGTTTTTAATTATATATGAGCATGTTAGAACAAGTTACATGTGAATCGGAGGTTCGTAGCATAGTTAGAATTAAATGGTAAACGGCCAATCAAATCAGAACCTGGTAGTTCATCTGGACGGCGTCCAGATTGGCTGGACGGCGTCCAGATGTGAAGGTCTGGACGGCGTCCAAGAATCTGGACGGCGTCCAGATTAGTGCACAGACCCTGTTTTGCTGAAAACACATAAGTGCACGAACCAAACTTCAAACAATCACAATATATGATCCACAAACAACCAAAACATGTATCTTATATCATCGGAAAGGTATTTTGACAAGGAACGCAACTAAGCACATTTCATCAATCAATTCAACATTTATAACAACCAAAACCGCATTAAATGTTCACCATTTATTTGCATCCAAGTTCATAAATGCACATTGATGATTCGAGAATTGAAAGCTCACATATAATACGCCGTTTCGTAGGTAATTACGCATACAATACAACTAAACACCTTCCAATAACATTTCAAGGTTTTTAATGCATCAAAAATCACATTCAAGGCTACCAAACCCTAACTAACAATAAATAAATCCTTAATCATGTTAATGAAGTTTCCTTAATCAACCTACACATCAAAATGAAGCTAGGGATGCTAGTAACACATTTAATACATGCACTTTTAACATTTAAGCAACCAAATTACACAATCAAACACTCCAACTTTCAAGTTCATGCTAGTTACTTAAAATAACAAGATCGAGCATATAAATCACATATTCATGTTAGACTTGAGCCATAGACACTAATTAACACTTTTATAAGTCAAAATTATCAAGAACACAAAATCTAGTATTTTTAGAAAGTTACCCAAATGCAATAAAGTTGGTATGGATTCGAAGAGGAAGATGCAAGGATTCTAAATATGTAATTTGTTTGAATTGATGCTTGCTAGATCTTGAATAGATGATGAATCTTTGATTGAATGTTGAGAGGATTTGGAAGTATCAAAAAAGAGAAAGAGAAGATGAATGAGTTAGTGGAGGAGAAAGGTTTGACTAGTTGACCTAGTCAAATCTTTGGTCTCTTGGCAAGTTTAGTCCCTCAAGTCTAAAAGCGGGTGCGTGAATTACCTAAACGAAATATTTTAAAATGCGTTTTAACGGAAGATGTTATAATCATATAACGGACTTTAAATAATTAAACGAAAAGTAAACGGAAAAAGGCGGGATGTTACATTACTTACTCCTTAAAAGAAATTTCGTCCTGAAATTTAAGTAGGCGTAGTAGTCGTTGTTTCTTCCTCGAGATCTTGCGTTTCCGAATCCACGAATAAATGAGGGTATTTCTTTTGCATTTGATCTTGCCTTTCTCAAGTAAACTCGGGTCCCCTTTTGGCATTCCAACGGACCTTAACGATCGGAATTCTACTTTATTTCAGCGTCTTGACGGAGGTGTCCACAGTTTCAGCCGGTTCCTCCAATAAATGAAGTTTGTCATCAATAGTAAGCTCTTCGAGAGAAATGACGAGTTCGGGTTCGGCAAAACACTTCTTTAAATTTGACACATGAAAATTAGGATGAACGGAGCTCAGTTGAGGCGGAAGATCTAAACGATAAGCAACGGTTCCAACACGCTCCAAGATTTCGAAAGGACCAATATACCGCGGATTTAGCTTCCCGCGTTTCCCAAAACGAATTACACCTTTTCAAGGTGCGACTTTTAACATTACGCGGTCACCGACTTGGAATTCGAGGTCGTTGCGTCTTTTATCGGTATAGCTCTTTTGACGACTTCGGGCCGTCCTAAGCCTATCTTGGATTTGAACGATCTTCTCGGTTGTTTCATGAATGAGTTCAGGTCCAGTGATTTGTGTGTTGCCTACTTCGGCCCAACAAAGAAGTGAACGACATTTTCGGCCATATAATGCTTCGAGTGGTGCGGCGTCAATACTCGCGTGATAACTATTGTTGTTAGAGAATTCAGCGAGAGGCAAGTGCTTGTCCCAAGATTTTCCGAAATCGATAACACAAGCTCGTAGCATGTCTTCCAAGGTTTGAATTGTGCGTTCGCTTTGTCCGTCGATTTGTGGATGATATGCGATGCTCATGTCTAAACGCGTTCCCAACGCTTCTTGTAAAGTACGCCAAAATATAGAAACAAAACGGCCATCTCGGTCGGAAATAATCGATAAAGGCACACCGTGACGGGCTACGATCTCTTTAATGTAAAGTTGTGCAAGTTTTTCCATGTTGTCGGTTTCCTTCATGGCTAGGAAGTGCGCAGATTTGGTGAGACGGTCAACAATAACTCAAATAGTATCGTGACCGCCCACCGTCTTTGGTAGTTTGGTGATAAAATCCATCGTTATCCTTTCCCACTTCCATTGCTGGATTTTGGGTTGTTGAAGTAGTCCGGACGGTCTTTGATGTTCGGCTTTGACCTTGGAGCAAGTTAGGCATTTTCCAACATAAGTAGCGACGTCCCTTTTAATGTTCGGCCACCAATATTGTTCTTTGAGGTCGTGGTACATCTTATTTGCACCGGGGTGAATCGAATATCTTGACTTATGGGCTTCGTCTAAAATAAGGCTTCGTAGGTCCCCATAACTAGGTACCCAAATTCTTCCGGCGAAATATCGGAGTCCAGTTTCTTTAACTTCGAATCGTGAGGCGGGGAAGTTTAAGCGTTCGAGAGAGATGTTTTCATCCTTGAGAGCCTCTGATAAGGCTAAAAAGGAACATATATTTCATAGCATTATCCCCCAAGAAAGACAGGATTTTAGTTGTAATTGTTCCATATTCAAGTAATATTCGTTTATATTTAATAAGTGCGAAGACAAAAGGCGAAAACGAAGAATTGAAGACGGAAAGGTCCAAAATGCTCAAATGTACAAATACAATTAAAGTGGTTCAAATTATTGATGAAGAACGTCTAAAAATGACAAGAGTACAAGTTGCGGAACGCAAAGTACACGATATAAAATAATACGCGAAGACGTCCGAAAATCCGGAACCGGGACCCGAGCCAAGAAGAAACGCCCGACGCAACGGACCAAAAATATCTAGTCTACTATGCACAAGAATAAAATATAATATATAAATAATTATATTAATTATTTATATATTTATATTTATTTTAAATTATGTCGACGAACAAGAAAACAAAAATGATTGAGCTGGATTCTGGTGGCCATGCGACTGGCTATTTCCCATGCGAGTCGCATGAGGATCAGAATCAGCTCACATTCTATAAATTGCCAGTTTTTCGTTCGTTTTTAAAACCACACACCACAAACATAATAATAATAATACTCCATAAGATAATATATATCTATATATATAGTATAGATTAGTGTTATATTAGATTAGTTCGGGTTATGTAAAGGTTATTTTACGGGTTTTTGAAGTTGAAATTCTGTCCGTGTAACACTACGCGATAAATACTCAATGTAAGTTATGTTCTCCTTTTTAAATTAATGTCTCGTAACTAAGTTATTATTATGCTTATTTGAGCCGAAGTAATCATGATGTTGGGCTAATTACTAAAATTGGGTAATTGGACTTTGTACCATAATTGGGGTTTGGACAAAAGAACGACACTTGTGGAAATTAGACTATGGGCTATTAATGGGCTTTATATTTGTTTAACTAAATGAAAGTTTGTTAATGTTAATATAAAGATTTACAATTGGGCGTCCCTATAAATTACCATATACACTCGATCGAACACGATGGGCGGGGTATTTATATGTACGAATAATCGTTCATTTAACCGGACACGGGAATGGATTAATAGCCATTAGAATAATTAAAACAGGGGTGAAATTACATTCAAGGGTAATTGGTGTAATTGTTAACAAAGTAGTAAAACCTTGGTTTACACGCAGTCGATAACCTGGTGTATTCATTAAACAAAGTATTAAAACCTTGTTACAATTCGAATCCCCAATTAGTTGGAATATTTAACTTCGGGTATAATAATAATTTGACGAGGACACTCGCACTTTATATTTATGACTGATGGACTGTTATGGACAAAAACCAGACGGACATATTAAATAATCCAGGACAAAGGACAATTAACCCATGGGCATAAAACCAAAATCAACACGTCAAACATCATGATTACGGAAGTTTAAATAAGCATAATTGTTTTATTATATTTCTCATCGTATCTTTATTTACTGTCATTTTATTACTCGCAATTTTATTTACTGTCATTTTATTTATTGTCATTATTTTACGCACTTTAATTATCGTCATTTATCTTTGCGCTTAAAATATAGAATCGACAAACCGGTCATTAAACGGTAAAACCCCCCTTTATAATAATAATAATATTACTACTTATATAATTATATATATTTTATATAAATATAGTTAAAAATATAGTAAGTATCACCAGCTCCCTGTGGAACGAACCGGACTTACTAAAAACTACACTACTCTACGATTAGGTACACTGCCTATAGTGTTGTAGCAAGGTTTAGGTATATCCCTTCCGTAAATTAATAAAACTTGTGTCATATTTTGTAGTATTTTGTATTAAAAATAATACTATCACGTACCACCCCGCTGCACACATCAAGTTTTTGGCGCCGCTGCCGGGGAGTCGGCGAAATATTTATTTACATTTTTAGAAAAACAATATAAAATCCTAAAAATTAAAAAATTTAAAAATCTAAAAATTTAAAAAATTAAAACCGAAAAGAAAAAAAAAATATATATATATTTTTATATAATTTTAAGATTTTTATTTATAAAATTATCAAATATTTCTATTTTTAGTTTAATAAAAATATTAAGTTTTTATTTAAATTATATATATTTTATTTAATATTTAAAACAGAAAAAATAAATAAATATAAATAATACGGTTGAGCCTGTCATTTGACCCCCCTCATTTGAACCGGCTCTGGAGGTCATGCGACTCGCATGACCCTTAGCCTGAACCCCATGCGAGTCGCATGAGGGGTCTGACAGGGCCACATACAACCCTACTTTCGCATTAAATACGGTATTTTTTTATTATTATTAATATAAACCCTAATTAGTTTATTAATTTAATATTAATTAGTTTTAATTCTTAATTAATTTGTATTTTACTTTTAATTAGTTTTATTAATATATAAATTAATATCTTTAATAAATAATAATATAAAAATAATATTTTTTTTTATAAAAATTATTCTTTTTCTCAACTTTTTATATATTTTTATATTTTGTATCTTTTAGTCGTTTAGCGTAATATTTGTATTTTGTCGTTCGTACTTAGTTTTAAATATAGTATTTTGCCGTAGCTTATTTTTATTCCTAGATTTTTAGGCTTTGCCGTAAAATCTCTTAAGTACTTATTCCTTAGACTAAGATTTAGGTGCTTTAGAATTTTGCGACGCCATTTTTCGTACGACTTTCTTACTTTTATTTTTCGACGTCTATTTTTCTACCTTTTTATTTTTTGACACTTTTCGACGCGCAATCTATTTCTTTCTATTTTCTCGACACTCTAGTTTTTAGGACCTAGAATTTTCTCTATTTCTTATCTAATATCTCAAACAGAAAGAAAAATTATTTAAGTGGTTAAATTAATGGACGTTGACAATTTTCTGCTTCGTAGTAATAGTTGGATTTGTTAGTGGCTGAGTTGTGAGCTTCCGATTTAAAGGGTTCTGGCTCCCTGCTGCATCTTTTGGCTATTCGAAACGTGGGCAAAAGCAGAAAAGTCTATTAATTGGACAACTTATATAAGTTTTTCTATTTTTATAACTAATAGGATAATTAGTAAATGCACCACATTGTAGCTAAAATTTGGCCATCGCAATAAAATGGAAAATTTTGAAAATAAGGCTATGGAAACCCTTTTTGATATCCAAAATCAATTAAATCAATACTCTCAAACGAGTGTTGATGACAATTCGTTCGGTCAATCTTGGATCACGAATGATGAAACAATAACTGGTTGTGAAATCTGTGGAGATTATCACTCAACATGGGAATGTTACTATTACGTTCCTATGGAAAATTACGCACCCACAGAACCTGCATGGAACGATTATGAAGAACGCAATTCAAACTGGGATTATTCCCAAGAATTTATCGAAACTCAACAACCAGAAGACGAGGAAAATTACGTGTCCGAAAATTCTTTAGATCATATGAAAATCAAACTCGAAGAACTCGATGCTCAAAATGAACAAATGAGCGAGTTTGTAAACCGGCAAGCTGAAACTCTATCAGACTACACACCTGTTGATCTGAGGAGTATTGTTCAAGAAAATCTCAAATCATCGAATTTTGATGAATTCGAGAGCTCCGAAATCATCAACTATCCCGATGATACTTTTTATTCAGTTTTACCAATTTCACAACATATCGACACATTAGCCTCTACCGACGAAATCATCGATCCACCAATGGATGAAGAAGAAGTAAGGGTGACAAATTGGTACTCTTGGGAAAACGATAACGTTGAAAATTTTACCCCCGAGACCAAAGTGGTGGGACCGATAAGTACCATTAATGAAGAAGAATCTACTTCGATCCCGAAATTCACCATTCCACAACCTTCCAACCCAATATTCTCAATAGACAAATCATCTACCGAAGATGAACTAAGAACTGTAATAGATAATGACACCTCAAATTTTACCCAAATGGGTAATAGAGGTGAAAACTTTGATCCCGAGAATGAACGGAAGGAAATGTTAGGAATTGACCATCCTATAGGAATATGTATGTCAGTATATAACGATCCATTTGACCAAGAACCAGAAAAGAGACATATCCATTTACTAAAAGCTACACTTAAAAAAGAATTAAGTAGTGACGATCAACGGGTGAGTCTAAACTTTAAACCCATTGATATATTATACACCACCCGAGATATAAATAACTGGCTCACTATTTTAATTCGAGGAACTTATTCCACCGACTTCACATATCGTCAGCTAAAGTGTAGGGAAGTCTAACCCCACTTAACGTTAAATTAGAGGTTCGGGTTAGTGCATAACTCGTTAATAAACATGCATGATAAGTTAGGGTAAAAGACGCATTTTCAAAGATTAGCAAACTGTTCAAAAAAGCAACCATTTTTGAAGAAAAACATGTGTGATAAAACAAAAAGGAAGGAACGATGAGGCGCGCCATCTATCATTCGACGAGCTTTGTAAGTACAAACTAGGTATTCTTAATCACTTTTCTACACTAATCACCCTCATGAATTTATAATTAGAGTCTGATTTCATGCAAATGAGGGCATTGCATGATCTCAAGTGTGGGGAAGGGTTATAAATTCTCTCGGGTTTACACTTGGTTTATTTGCCAAATTTTGTGAAAATTTTTCTTAAATAAATTTAAAATCATGTTTATACATATTTATGAACGATGAAAACTAGGTGTTAATACCGAAATTATCGTTACCTCGAAAAGGACATAAATTGAGAAACAACCCAAAATGCTTGAATTCATTTAAGAATGGAATAAAGGAGAATAAAAAGGCAAAGAAAGAAACTAAGTGTGGGGAGAATATACCAAGTCATTCAATTAAGAACTATCTATCACATGTTTCTGTAAAGTTATTGCAGGTGTTTTGTTTTGGACTAAATTAACTGTTTTACCCGATTTACTGTAATGAGAGATGGATCTACACGATGAATCAATTCCATCATTAAAAGGAAGTAAAGTCTTCCGAAAAAGACACGCGCTTCTTGATTTAGGTCAAGAAGTTGTCGTCCAGACCAGCTGTAGGTTGACGAAAAATCTAGAAAAGTCATTTCTAAAATCAGCAGGAAATCCACGGACCTCAGCATCAAACAGGGTCGCCAAGTGGTCAGATTTATCCTAACCATGAGAAGGATTTATCTCGTACAATGGGGAGGCACCGTGCAAATTAGCTTGATAAGACTAATGAATCAGATCCCCAGAAAGGACAATCTCCTTAAAAGGTTAAAAATCAGCTTTTAAGCCTGATATTACTCAATCCTTGAGATTGAACTTAAAGATTGAGAATTCAAACTCATGGAATTCAATGATATCTAAACTCGAGCTTGAACGAGAAAATATTTTGATCAAAAATACAAACCGATTTGTTTTCTGAAAATCCATTTTCAATGCGTTCATTACCATTGAACGTAAAATCCTAAGAAATTCACCTTGAATTCATTAGGTCACCTGAACCAAATCGGGTGTCAACCGTAAGAACGGTGGTTGCATAGCATGGTCAGAGACAGGACCTTGTGCCAGACCGAAAAATCATAGGATGATCTTTACTATTGCTCCTACCAAGGATAGTTCTAGCATCCGACACGTTTTTAGACCATGAACAAATGCATGTCATTAGACATTGCCTTAACAGTTTCTTGTTCATCGCTTTCCTTTACAACCGGACGGTAGTTTACCGAAAGGTAATATACGGAACAAGTAAACTGGATGTGTGCTTTCCGATACCAGGATAGCAGTGGATTACACGAACCTAAAAGTTTTAAGCCAAAATATTGATCCACAAATATATTTTGCAACACCAAAGAATGGATTAAATCAGAAAACTTGTCTAGGGTAAAATCTAGCTTGAATTTTCAAAAGATCAAATGTTTTCATAAAGATCCAATTTCCTTAAGGATCTACATTTTTATAGTCATGTGGGACTGTAAACCGCCTTTCAAATGTGCACTTTGCTTTGGAAACCGAAAGTAAATCGGCTATTTGATTGTAAGTGTCGTTGACCTAAACCCAAGGCAACTGTGGATGACACACCCACCTTTAACCATGGTTCTATCATTACTATCATTGTTTATACCGCTCTATCAAAATCACTGATGTACAAAGTGTGAAGAATAAAGAAGTGATTCGTGTGATGTATTATATTATTTCAAGACTGTATTGCTTGAGGACAAGCAACGTTCAAGTGTGGGGATATTGATAAGGCTAAAAAGGAACATATATTTCATAGCATTATCCCCCAAGAAAGACAGGATTTTAGTTGTAATTGTTCCATATTCAAGTAATATTCGTTTATATTTAATAAGTGCGAAGACAAAAGGCGAAAACGAAGAATTGAAGACGGAAAGGTCCAAAATGCTCAAATGTACAAATACAATTAAAGTGGTTCAAATTATTGATGAAGAACGTCTAAAAATGACAAGAGTACAAGTTGCGGAACGCAAAGTACACGATATAAAATAATACGCGAAGACGTCCGAAAATCCGGAACCGGGACCCGAGCCAAGAAGAAACGCCCGACGCAACGGACCAAAAATATCTAGTCTACTATGCACAAGAATAAAATATAATATATAAATAATTATATTAGTTATTTATATATTTATATTTATTTTAAATTATGTCGACGAACAAGAAAACAAAAATGATTGAGCTGGATTCTGGTGGCCATGCGACTGGCTATTTCCCATGCGAGTCGCATGAGGATCAGAATCAGCTCACATTCTATAAATTGCCAGTTTTTCGTTCGTTTTTAAAACCACACACCACAAACATAATAATAATAATACTCCATAAGATAATATATATCTATATATATAGTATAGATTAGTGTTATATTAGATTAGTTCGGGTTATGTAAAGGTTATTTTACGGGTTTTTGAAGTTGAAATTCTGTCCGTGTAACACTACGCGATAAATACTCAATGTAAGTTATGTTCTCCTTTTTAAATTAATGTCTCGTAACTAAGTTATTATTATGCTTATTTGAGCCGAAGTGATCATGATGTTGGGCTAATTACTAAAATTGGGTAATTGGACTTTGTACCATAATTGGGGTTTGGACAAAAGAACGACACTTGTGGAAATTAGACTATGGGCTATTAATGGGCTTTATATTTGTTTAACTAAATGAAAGTTTGTTAATGTTAATATAAAGATTTACAATTGGGCGTCCCTATAAATTACCATATACACTCGATCGGACACAATGGGCGGGGTATTTATATGTACGAATAATCGTTCATTTAACCGGACACGGGAATGGATTAATAGCCATTAGAATAATTAAAACAGGGGTGAAATTACATTCAAGGGTAATTGGTGTAATTGTTAACAAAGTAGTAAAACCTTGGTTTACACGCAGTCGATAACCTGGTGTATTCATTAAACAAAGTATTAAAACCTTGTTACAATTCGAATCCCCAATTAGTTGGAATATTTAACTTCGGGTATAATAATAATTTGACGAGGACACTCGCACTTTATATTTATGACTGATGGACTGTTATGGACAAAAACCAGACGGACATATTAAATAATCCAGGACAAAGGACAATTAACCCATGGGCATAAAACCAAAATCAACACGTCAAACATCATGATTACGGAAGTTTAAATAAGCATAATTGTTTTATTATATTTCTCATCGTATCTTTATTTACTGTCATTTTATTACTCGCAATTTTATTTACTGTCATTTTATTTATTGTCATTATTTTACGCACTTTAATTATCGTCATTTATCTTTGCGCTTAAAATATAGAATCGACAAACCGGTCATTAAACGGTAAAACCCCCCTTTATAATAATAATAATATTACTACTTATATAATTATATATATTTTATATAAATATAGTTAAAAATATAGTAAGTATCACCAGCTCCCTGTGGAACGAACCGGACTTACTAAAAACTACACTACTCTACGATTAGGTACACTGCCTATAGTGTTGTAGCAAGGTTTAGGTATATCCCTTCCGTAAATTAATAAAACTTGTGTCATATTTTGTAGTATTTTGTATTAAAAATAATACTATCACGTACCACCCCGCTGCACACATCAGCCTCATCTTGGGCTACACGAATTTAACTATTGAGGTTGGTGTGAATGGTGATGTTTAAAGCTCGGACATGAAGAGGCACCGCTCTTTCCTTTCGACTTAAGGCATCGGCTACTACGTTTTCCTTCCCTGGATGGTAACGAAGCTCACAATCATAATCGTTTAAAGTTTCAATCCACCGACATTGTCTCATGTTTAGTTGCTTTTGGTCGAAGATGTGTTGGAGGCTTTTGTGATCAGTGAAGATAGTACTCTTGGTTCCATAAAGATAGTGTCTCCACATTTTAAGTGTAAAGACAACGGCTCCGAGTTCGAGATCATGTGGCGTATAGTTTCGTTCATGAATTTTCAATTGTCGAGAGGCATAAGCAATGACTTTCTTTCGTTGCATCAATACACACCCAAAATCATGTTTCGAGGCATCGCAATATACAACAAAATCATCATTGCCTTCAGGAAGAGACAAGATAGGAGCGGTGGTTAGCTTTTTCTTCAAGATTTGAAATGCGGATTCTTATTCGGTTGCCCAAATGAATTTCTTTCCCTTGTGAGTCAACGCGGTTAGAGGACGAGCAACCAAGAAGAAATCTTTGATGAATCTACGATAGTATCCGGCGAGACCCAAGAATTGACGAATGTGAGTAGGAGTAGTAGGGGTCTCCTATTTGCTAATGGCTTCGATTTTCAATGGATCGACCTTAATACCTTGATCACTTACAACATGACCAAGAAATTGAACTTCCTTCAACCAAAATTCACACTTGGAGAATTTGGCATAGAGTCGTTCTTGTCTCAAGAGTTCAAGAATAAGTCGGAGATATTGTTCGTGCTCTTCTTCCCTTTTAGAATAGACCAAAATATCATCGATGAAAACAATAACGAATTTGTCGAGGTATGGTTTGCACACGCGGTTCATAAGATCCATGAACACCGCCGGTGCGTTAGTGAGACCAAATGGAATTACAATAAATTCATAACTACTATAACGAGTCCGAAAAGCGGTTTTGGAGACATCTTCCCCCTTAACCCTTAATTGATGATAACCCGAGCGGAGATCGATTTTCGAATATACACGAGATCCTTGTAGTTGATCAAAGAGGTCGTCGATGCGCAGAAGAGGATATCGGTTCTTAACTGTCAATTTGTTTAGTTCAGGATAATCAATGTACATTCGTAGGGATCCATCTTTCTTCTTAACGAACAAAATCGGAGCGCCCCATGGTGAATGGCTAGGTTGGATAAAACCACGGTCAAGTAGTTCTTGGATTTGACTTTGCAATTCTTGCATTTTAGATGGAGCATGTCTATACGGTGCACGTGCTACGGGTGTGGCTCCCGGAATAAGATCGATTTGGAATTCTACCGGTCGATGAGGTGGAACACCCGGTAATTCGTCGGGAAATACATCGGAAAAGTCACTAACAATTGGCACATCATCGATATGCTTCTCTTCGGTCTCAATTTTCTTAACGTGGGTTAGAATCGCGAAACAACCTTTACGAAGGTACTTCTCAAATTTAAGGCACGAGACGAGGTTGAGTCCGGTGCAACTCTTATCGCCATAAACAATCAAGGGTTCACCATTCTCAATAGGAATTCGAATCACTTTAAGATCACAAAGGATGTGAGATTTCATTTTGGCTAACCAATCCATATCAACTATTACATCGAAACTCCCTAGTTCTATAGGTATCAAGTCAATTTCAAACTCTTTACCCATTAAGTTTAACGTACACCCCCGATAAAAATTGTCGGCACTTAATAGTTTCCCGTTGGCCACTTCAATGGTATAAGTAGTATCTAGTGGGAGTGGTGGAGTGCTAAAATAATGAGTCAAAGCCTTGGATACAAAACTCTTATTGGCACCTGAATCGAATAAGCAAGAGACATAAGAATTGTTGAGAAGAAACGTACCCGTGACTAGTTCATTATCATCTCGGGCTTCCTCGGTGTTGATGTTGAATGCTCGGCCGCGTGTATTGGGGTTACCTTTCTTCTTTGGGCACGCATTCCTATAATGATACGATTGGCCACATTCATAACAAACACCCGGTCTTGGTGCATTGGGCCCCTTTTGAGCAACGGGGGCGGTATTCCTACAATCGTGGGCCATGTGGCCACTCCTTTGACACTTGACGCAAAATGGTTTGCCACATTCTCCAAGATGATGTTTAGAACTTGTTACAATAAGGCAAGTTTCTGGCATAACTCTTCTTGCCGTCGGAGGTGAAAGGCTTTTTGGTGAAGTTGTTGTTGTTGTAGTTGCTTGATGGAGTGGCTTCCTATTTTCTTTTGTTGCCACCCGACTTATCCTCAGCCTTAGGTGCCGGTACTACAATTCCGTCCACCGTTTCTATCAATTTGCAGGCTATATTCAAAGCTTCTTGATGATTAGTGGGTTTGGATGACATTACCCCGTGTTTGATGCTCTTTGGAAGACCATCCATGTAAAGTTCAACCCTTAGCGACTCGGGGTTCACGAGGTTTGGGCACATCAAAGATAGCTCGGCGAACCGTTGATTATAAGCCTTGAGGTCGTTTCCGACCGCTATTAGAGTTCTTAGCTCTTGTTCGAGCTTTCGGGTTTCCTCGCGCGGAAAGTATTCAGTGATCATCTTTTCTTTCAAATCGGACCAAGAGAGAGCGTGGGATTCATCGGTACCCACCGATTGTACATATGTGTTCCACCACGTGAGAGCGATACCTACAAAAGTGTGGGTGGAATATTTAACCTTGTCTTGGTCTCGGCAACCGCTTATGCTAAAAACAGCTTCCGTTTGCTCAAAACATCGAGTGAGAGCAACCGGTCCTCCGGTCCCATCAAAAGTATGAGGTTTGCACCCCATGAAAGCTTTGTAGGAGCATCTCTCGTTTGAGTTACCAGCTCCATTGTGGTTGTTGTTGTGGTTGTTGTTATTGTTGTTGTTGTTGGAAGAGTGACCGGCCATGGCCGCATCCACGGTGGTGGCTATCATTTGTTGTAGAGCTTGTTCAGGTGTTTCATGGCGAGGAGGCATTGTTCCTTCAAAACACAAGAATATCGTTGATTAGTATTTTCAATAATACTAACCGTGATATGGAATGAGGATAAAGAGAAAATTTTCCTTGACTCGCCTTAAATTCTTTATGTCATAATGTCGGAACGTTCATATGAGTCACCGTAATATAATCCCGGAAATTATATTACCCTAATTCATATGTGCATTCGACATTATTTCACGAAGTCAAGGTGGCGCATCAATCAAATTAAACAAAGTGAGATTAAGATGGAATAAAAGTTAGATATGAATAGAAGAGTTCGAGTATAAATGCACAAGTAGTCAAGTAATTCCTACTTCAAGTCTATATGCCGGTTGTAGTCTAGACTCACTAATGTACCCTATGACTCGGGGTTGACACCAATGAACTCTAAATCCCTACAACCAATGCTCTGATACCATCTGTAGTGACCCGGCAAAATCGTCATTGACGGCGCCGTCTACTTAGGTCCCGTTACGTGGTCATAAGTCTTTAAAACAACGTTTGACCAAAAATATGTCGCATTCATTTCAAAAGTAAGGATGTTTCAAGGTTTACAAAGTAGTTCAACGACTAGTTACATTACAACGTTTAAAGTGCAATTGAAACATATGCGACACAATTTAAAGTAAGTCAAAAGACGCTCCACGTATGCATGTATACTCGACATCCAAGCAAGTATCAAAAAGTATAGTGCGGAAGCATGTATCACCTAGTATTCAAGGACCTGAGAAAAACATAGAAAAATCTGTCAACGAAAACGTTAGTGAAATCATAGGTGTATGTATAAAGTATGTTTTGAACCACAAGATTTAGTATAAACCAATTATCAAGCGTATACATCTCAAAAGATGTGTTTGTATCACGATCATCCAATTATCAAAGCTTAACTGAATCTTACCTCTGCATATAGTGTTAGAACCTACACTATTCCGATAAAATTATATTTCATTCGCTAACGGTAGAGAACCGTCCGAATGAGGGTTCGTTAAACCTGTATGGCCACACAACATAAGTTCACGCTTACACCCTACAAGTGTAACTGATGATAATTGGACTTGAGGATTTTTGTTCTAACTCGTATGTATCTTTGCTTTCGTATTTGTGCTCAAAGTATAAAAGTATAGATCGTTTATGTTTTCTCATCCCACGTATAAGTATAAAAGAGTAAAATTGGGACTATGATCTCACCTTGAGTGCAAGCGTATAAAAGTACTTCGCAAGTAAACGTGTGCAAGAACGAATGCTAGTCTTGACCTAAACAAGTAGGTCGTATCAATAACGGTAAACACGATTGGTCAAAGTTGTTCCATTAGTCTTATGGCTCATTACGACTCGATTACATATAGCATGTGAATCACGTTGCCAAGTTTCATGCATGATTCAAATATAAAAGCATGTTAGGATGATTGCATAAGTATTTGGTTAAGTTTAAATGATAGTCAACTTTGGTCACGTCAAAGTCAACGAAAAAGTAAACACGTTCGGGTCGGGTCCCAAACTATTTTTCTGAGGTTTTTAATCATATATGAGCATGTTATAACAAGTTATATGTGAATCGAAGGTGCGTAGCATAGTTAGAATTAAATGGTAAACGGCCAATCAAATCAGAACCTGGTAGTTCATTTGGACGGCGTCCAGATTGGCTGGACGGCATCCAGAAGTGAAGGCCTGGACGGCGTCCAAGAATCTGGACGGCGTCCAGATTAGTGCACAGACCCTGTTTTGCTGAAAACACACAAGTGCACGAAACAAACTTCAAACAATCACAATTTATGATCCGCAAACAACCAAAACATGTATCTTATATCATCGGAAAGGTACTTTGACAAGGAACGCAACTAAGCACATTTCATCAATCAATTCAACATTTATAACAGCCAAAACCGCATTAAATGTTCACCATTTATTTGCATCCAAGTTCATAAATGCACATTGATGATTCGGGAATTGAATGCTCACATATAATACGCTGTTTCGTAGGTAATTACGCATACAATACAACTAAACACCTTCCAATAACATTTCAAGGCTTTTAATGCATCAAAAATCACATTCAAGGCTACCAAACCCTAACTAACAATCAATAAATCCTTTATCATGTTAATGAAGTTTCCTTAATCAACCTACACATCAAAATGAAGCTAGGGATGCTAGTAACACATTTAATACATGCACTTTTAACATTTAACAACATTTAAGCAACCAAATTACACAATCAAATACTCCAACTTTCAAGTTCATGCTAGTTACTTAAAATAACAAGATCGAGCATATAAATCACATATTCATGTTAGACTTGAGCCATAGACACTAATTAACACTTTTATAAGTCAAAATTATCAAGAACACAAAATCTAGTGTTTTTAGAAAGTTACCCAAATGCAGTAAAGTTGGTATGGATTCGAAGAGGAAGATGCAAGGATTCCAAATATATAATTTGTTTGAATTGATGCTTGCTAGATCTTGAATAGATGATGAATCTTTGATTGAATGTTGAGAGGATTTGGAAGTATCAAAAAGGAGAAAGAGAAGATGAATGAGTTAGTGGAGGAGAAAGGTTTGACTAGTTGACATAGTCAAATCTTTGGTCTCTTGACAAGTTTAGTCCCTCAAGTCTAAAAGCGGGTGCGTGAATTACCTAAACGAAATATTTTAAAATGCGTTTTAACGGAAGATGTTATAATCATATAACGGAATTTAAATAATTAAACGGAAAGTAAACGGAAAAAAGGCGGGATGTTACATTACCTACTCCTTAAAAGAAATTTCGTCCCGAAATTTAAGTAGGCGTAGTAGTCGTTGTTTCTTCCTCGAGATCTTGCGTTTCCGAATCCACAAATAAATGAGGGTATTTCTTTTGCATTTGATCTTGCCTTTTCCAAGTAAACTCGGGTCCCCTTTTGGCATTCCAACGGACCTTAACTATCGGAATTCTACTTTGTTTCAGCGTCTTGACGGAGGTGTCCACAATTTCAACCGGTTCCTCCACAAAATGAAGTTTGCCAAGAACCGCCGCGATACGCCTTTAAAGGTGTCTCTTTGCTGCCACGCAGGCAAGGTGATGGCGTCACCTTGTTTCGATACATGTAGCCTAAGAAGCCCACACGATTCATGGCGTTTCTTGCTTCTGCGTTTCATTCCAACACCACAAGAAACACTCGTTTCTTGTTTTGTTTTTTATTTTAAAATAATATTTTTACCCCCTTTTAATACTTAACCTAATTATATTTTAACACATCATCACAATACTCTTAACCAACACCAAAAAGAAACACCACCACTACTCCACTCAAAAAATAAACACGTCCTACTCATCCAAAAAGTGCAAAAAAGCAAGTGACACAGCAAAAAACGTCCCAACCAATACAAGTGGTCTAAAAAGCCAGCCTACCACAAAATCAAGTTGAATAGCCAGAGAAAAAAAAAGCAAGACAAACTTATCTCAGATGCAGAGAATCTTCCTTGATTCTGTCATGCTTGGAAAAATCATTACAAATACATTATACATTATATTGGGGCTAATTAAGGGGAAATATTTTTTTTTTTTGGGGAAAGGGAAGTAAATCTCAATTCTTTTTCTTTTAACTTTAAAAAAAAAAATCACAAACATTAAGATTAGGTGCAAATATGAATATTTAAAAAAGACACTTTATGATAAATATTATTATTTTGATCAAAAACGTTCGAAGAAATAACATTCATCGATAAATTTTCCCGATAACATTCATCATGATGCATGTTATTCTTCGAGCGTTTTGTTTCATCTTCTGTAAAGTGTTTTTCAAATTTTAGCCCGATTTAGAGTTTTGGGTTTAGACCCTAAAATCAAAACCTTAAACGTTAAATTCTAAACCTTAAACTTTAAACCATTCGTGTTAAAAACTAAATCTAAACCCTAAACCTTAATTTCTAAATACTAAAAAATGCTCGAATAATAACATGCATCACGATGAATGTTATCAGCAACATTTATCGATGAATGTTATTTCTTCGTGAGTTTTCTGGTCGAAATAATAACATTTATCATTAAGTGTCTTTTTAAAATGTTCATATTTTTATTTGATTTTAATATTTGTGAAAAAAATTAAAAAAAAAATTATTTCCTCCAAAAAGTGCTTTCCTCTTGAATCATATCATAATTCATATTCGTAATCATAATTATAAAAATTATTGAATAATACAGTTGATTAGTCAACGTACTCATATAATAATCATATTTATTGCATGGATTTTTTTATTTTTTTTTTAAAGGCGAAAGTTTTTTATATATATATCATAGAAGAAAGTAGAGATCTTCATTAAATCAATGAAGACTCTCATCAAAATACAATGATGGAGACTTGCTCGAACATACATTGAAAGACATATATATTTGAAAGAAGCTCACACAAGCCTACATACATAACAAAAAGGGATTTTGCTCCCAAATGTAAGATTGAAACCCGTTGCATAAGTTGAGATTCGTTGCCCATAAGAAGACCTTGAACTTGATATTACGCACCATGATTGAACGACAAGTGAATTTACCATTGAAAATGAAGTCGTTCCGAGCGATCCAAATTGCCCATATTGTCGCGGGACCAACCATTCTCCAAAATTTCGAGGCTTTAATACCCATTCCAAAGTACCAATCGAACGAAAATTCTTCAACCGATCTTGGAATAACCCATCTAATATTCCACCATCGAAATAACTCGGCCCATATTTTGAAAGACCATTTGCAATGTAACAATAAGTGTTCGATTGTCTCGTCTTCATCCAAACACCAAATACATACCTCATAAAAGTGGCAATCCAATGCTTCTTCTTCCACCATTTAATGAGATTGAAAAAATCAGTTCTCCACATAGAGACCATACCACCCGAACGTCCCGTAGCATTTACTTGAACCGCCTCAAAAGGAAAGTGTTTCTAAACTTCATTAAGGACGGGTTGTGTAACACCTTGGACCATCGTTTCGTGGATAGCTATGAATTGAATTTGAAAGAGATTGACTAGCTTACCCACCATACTACCTCTTGCTTTATTACCGAGGCCGCGGGTATTCCATGAGGCGAGCCTCATAGTTTTGGAGAGTTGACGATTACCTCGTCATCTTTCATATCTTGCATTATAATGTCAAAGTTTACCAATTCTTCTTTAAATGTAAGCTTTCTTGCCCCAAATAGTTTGCCATTAATTGTGCTTTTTTTGAATGATGTATCTTGTCCAACTACAAGATTGATTTCACTCTCTGTATCAAAACTATCTGAGTCGTTATGGACTTGATCAACCCAATTAGACACTTTCAATTTCTTCTTGCAGTCCACTGATTTTGACGGATTGACAGGTTGTTCATGAGGAGTATCAATGGGCTTGCATCTTGCTTTTAACTTTTCACAAGAATCTTTGCAGTTTAATCCCATGCACTGGTCAGAATTGTTTTTTGAAGGATTTTTTTTTGTTTACGTGTCCCTAGTACTACACATTAAAGTGCGTTTAATTAAAAAACTTCTTGCTAACTGTCTAGTCTCATTAACTTTTTTTTTTTTGGAAAGGCAAGTTATTTTATTAATAAAAATAATATAGTACACGAAAATAAACTAGCAAGGAACTAGTCAATACACGAACCAACACATAACCGCATAAAAAGGACGCACACACAAAGGCTCGAAACTAAATTAGATTCACAAACACGAGGACACGACGCGACGCGACAACTAAAAAACTATGATTCCGAGTCCGATGACGCGCAAGAAGAGCAACACGGGCAGCAACAAAGATCCTCATTAACTTTAAGATTATGAGTTTGAGTCTCATCGTGAAAATAATGAGTGCGTGATTGTCGTAAAAAAATTAAAGTGCATTCAATGAACTTATAATTATTTAAATATTACTCCGTAAATTTGAAAATTGATTATGCGTTTTAGATAATCATAACTAGAAAATCAGCTGTAGCAAAACGTGCTGCATAGAAAAAAAATGTTGAGATTAAATTATGTTGTTTGATAACGTAATAAATTAATAATCAATTATTTAAGTATTTGGCATATTAGATTATTTGATAACTACCAAAGTAGACATCCATAATAATACCATGGTACTTCATTCGTATAACATTACAGTAGTACAAACAATATATGATTAAAATAATGAAATTTAAATAATTATAAAATAGAAAATTGATTATAACGAACATACATATTACATATACATAATAGAATAGAACTAGAAAAGTGGCTCGCGCGATGCCGCGGTGCTTTTCGGGTTACATAATCATAGTTAACGTAGCGTTATGTATTTACGGAAATAAAAACACTTTGCTACGAGTGTTTTTGGATACACATCGTTAGTACCTAGCATACCTAATGGCATATGCACTTTTAACGTCAGGAAGATTGTGTAAAAAATGGAAACATCACCATCAATATGATGTAGGTAGTTTGGGTTGTTTATTATAAGTGTATGTATATGTATTGAAGATAGCCCGAGGTGTTTAGCGTTTTTTGAGAAGTGTCCGTTTCGCGTATAGTTAGTCCCGTTGGGTTCGTTAGATTTTTTCGAGTTGAACGGTGATCTCGGAAAAATTTAACTCACACCGAGCGAGAAGATAGAGCCCGTTATAAATTCGGGTGGAATTAGTTTCTTTTATTTTAATAAAATTATATATTTACACTTTCTACCCTTGAGAAAGTGTAAACTTGAGGGACCGTTGTGTAAATTGAGCCGAAGTTGAGGGACCGATTGCAGTGTGAACACAAACTCAAAACGACAATTCAAAACAACTGAAACGATGAAAATCCGGGTGTGTTTTAGCATATAGGTATAACTAGTTATCGAACCCTCGCTTCGCGCCGGAGGTTCGATTTTCAATGTATTTTATTGTGTTTAGTTTGTAAAATTATTTCGTGGCTAACGATCATGTCGTTGAAGCGCAACTCGAGTCGGACTAAAAGGTATAACCCGTCAAAGATTTAAATGTTATTTTACATCTCCGCGTTTCGCTATGGCATCGTCGACTTTTAAAAATCTAACGCAAAATCAACGTGTATGAAAAGTACCTTATATATTTATCATTATTTAAAAAACGTCCGTTTTGCCTATAGTTAGTGACATTGTGTTCCTAAAATTATTTCGAGTTTAACGATGTTGTCGGAAAAATTTAACTCGTTGCGAGCGAGAAGATATGACCCGTTGAATATTTGGGTGGAGTTTAGTTAAGATTTTTTTATGAAAATAGTTATTTGACACTTTACCCCCTATTTTGGGGGTCGGTTTTATTTTTTGAACAAAGTTGGGGGGCTTTATTTGGAAAAAGGAAGGAAAAGTTAAAAAAAAAGTTGAAAGGACGAAAATGCCACGGGTTACTATTTACCATTTTTGTCTAATAATTAATATAGTAATGTCACTTGTTACTATTCACCATTTTTGTCTAATAGTTAATATAGTAATAGTAATAACAGATATGGGATAAAATAATTTAGAAAGTAGCAATGTGTCAGTCTTTACATAGCTACTAATCCTACTATCAACTCACTTTAAAAATTGAGGCATTAGGGTAATTGAGTAATATGATAATTCGAATATTGAAAAGTTAATTTCGCGTTTTGCAACAGTAACATGTATGTTTTTTTTACAGCGATTGGGATTACTCGAGGGAGACTAAACCACCCATTGCGATCATTTCCCGTTTCGACTATGCCGATGCAGCGATAATAACCCCGCCTTCATCGCTCCCCGGGAGGAAACCTTGAAACCGATCCAAGAGCACGGCCAAATAAAACCCCCCGTCCCCCCCTCCAAAACGATATGGGAAAGATGTTATGGGTGGATACTTCATGGCATGTATGAAATTGTGTTTCTAATATGTAGCCAACAGGGGTCGAATTCATGACCTCCCCTAAAGGAGAAAGGTCACCAACCGCTGGACCACATCACAACTTCAGTAACATGTATGTTACTTCTTGAAAGTTGCGTTTTGTGTGCTTAATAACGTGGTTAATCAGTTTATAATTTTTATTTGTCAAACACAATTATCTACTTATCTACAATTTCTAAACGTAATAATCAGATGACTTTTTTTTTTCTCAGTTGGTCCCTCTATTTTACACCAAATCGCTAACATCATCCCTTGGTTCCTAATTTGGATCTTCGCATCCTTTAATGATTTTAATTTTGCAATTCGAGTCCCTCCGTCAACTTGCCATCCAAATTGAACGTTAAGTGCCATCACGTGAGTTTCACGTGATGGGTATTTTCGTCTTTTTAATTCGTTTTCAGAATTTAAGAATATCAAACGGGTTTGGTCCCCCTCATTCAACCACCACTTATCTTCATCATCTAGAACGAGCAACCCTATATATATCCTCAAAATTAAAAATCAAAAATTATAGCCCTAAATCGGTAACGATGGAATGATGGTGTGGTCGGCCATGTGTAATTCGAATTTCAAGTACTGATTCCAACCCTGGACGTCGTTTCTATACTTGTGCAAAAAAGGTAATCTATCAGATTCGATTTTTATTTAAATAACAAGAATGTAACGGATTCATGTTTTACTTGTTGTTCAGATCACAAGTTGCTCGTTCTTTGCTTGGTATGATCCTCCGACTAAAGTGAATGCCCTAGCTACACTTATGAATGCCAAAATTGAAGTTGATGAAAAGCTTAAAAATTCAGAAAAAAGAGTGATGAATTGAAAGATTATGTGTATACTTAGCTTGATTGTTTTTGCTATGTATTATTTCAGTCATTGAAGTAATTGTTGTGCACTTTGTTTGTTTTTCGGAATTATGTATTGCATTACATTTTGTAGAATGGTATTGGAATGAAGATTGGCAATTTCTTTGTTCAATTTTGCGTGTGTTATCTGTATTTTGAACCCAATTAACCTAATTTGTTGACTGTAATTGAACAAAACTGCACAACACAATTTGACTATAACTAGTAATCTAAATACCAAATGTCCAAAAGACATAGTGCCAAAAGACATCGAACATAAACCAGCATAAGAAGTTTACAAACATAGTACCAGAAGACATAGTACCAGAATGTTACAAACATAGTACCAAAAGACAAGTTACCTAAATTACATATTACCAGTTACCAAATGTTGCAAAGTTACCTAAAGAAAACCCATCATAACAAGTTTAACTAAAACCCAAAACACATAATCTCTAAAAACAGACTAGCAACATCATTCACATTTTCTTCTTCCCTTTTCCACATGCCATTTTCTTCTTTGAAAAGGAGATGTTTGTACTTGTACCATATTTCTTGTCCTCTTGCCTGAATGCACTTTCCCACTTGTATATCCCCCTTTTCTTTAACGTACAGCCTCTCTTGTTGTGTCCATAAGTATCACATGCTCAACACTTCTTTAACTTACCTATAATATACAAATTAACAAATAAATACCATATTAATTGAAAATGTCCATAGCTGTAAGTACTAAATGAGATGAATATACCTTGTGAGCTAAGTTTACCACAATCACCAATCACATCAACCTCATTTGTAGACAACCTTCTTTTCTTTTTTGGATGATCAGGTGCGAAAACCTTGTTTGGTGCTACCAGTGTGAACATGTCTTCTGCCTTTGGCTATAAACTTCTTCCATTTAAAGGCTCAATGGTATATTGGTAAGTGTTGATCCATGTACTTAACAAATAAATTGGATGAACCCATGTTTCTGGTTCACCAATTTCCAAACCATTTTCAGCCATGTTATAAAACAATGCAAGCTTGCAAGGTATTCCTGTTAGTTCTCACTTTCTACATGCACATGTCCTAGTCTCCATATCCACAACAAATTACTCTTTTCATTCTCCACTTACTTGATATCTTTGGTTGCCACCCCATAAAACAGTACACTTGTAAGCCTCAGATTTAATTTCCTCAAACAATTTGGTGGCTGCAGGATTTAAAGTACCATTAGTCTTGGAAATGGCCTTCTTAACATTCACAATTCTTTTCATGCAATACTCTCTGATGTATTCTAAAGCTATAACTATAGGTTTGTCTCTTGCATCAACTAACCATCGGTTGAAACACTCACACATGTTACTAAGCAACACATCTGACACAGCCCTACCAGTAAAGTGACTCCTTGCCCACTGATGAGGAGGAATTTTGGTTAACCAAACATAGTGTGATGCCCCGTACAAAATCAACGTGTATGGATCATCAACAACAGGTCCATTACACGGTACAATACTACATGCTGTTTTAAAAAAAGTTTTGCATTCATGAAAAGGTGACGTCTTTACCAACGTCAAATGTTTTACAAAGATAACGTGCTTCTACGAATAGAAAGCATTAACATAAGTACGTGACACAAAGGTCATTACAAAGTCATTATTCAAAAATAACACAAGTTGTGAATGCAAAATAAAAGTTCCATGCTTGAGACATCTCTAAACAATGCAGCGAAAATCTAACATAGTGAGTTTGTAACAGCAAGTATAACACCAAGACTATAACAGCAAGTCTAACAGCGGAGGCAACAACGTCTAAGCACCTGAAAAATACATACTTAAAAATTCAACACGAATGTTGGTGAGCTATAGTTTGTTTGTAATCAGTAATGTAATGTACACCAAGAGATTTCGTATTCAAAACAGTATGAAAAGTATATGCTTATCATTGGGCACCCGGTAACTAACTTAACAAGTAATATCACCCCCTAAAATTACACCTGGCAAGTGCGTAAGTTTACGAAGTATTAAACACCCGTTGAATGCTAGCGCGACTAGCCTGAGTGGGGATGTCAAACCCTATGGATCCATATCTAAGATTCGCGTTCACCGGTTCATAAACCAATGACTAAACGTTACTTAGCTAAGGGGAATCTTTGTGCCGTTATGTCACCCACACATATATAAAGTTTAAGTGCTCGTGTCTACTATGTAAAACATAAAAAGTGCATGTATTCTCAGTCCCAAAAATAGTATAAGTAAAAAGGAAAGCTATAACTCACAGTGAATGTGCGGCAAAGTCAATATGAAAAGTATGCAAGTAGTAAGTCGGTCCGAAAGGTCCTCAACCTAAGTCAATGGTTACTAGGTCAGTATATTGTCCCCAAAAGTTTAAAAGTGAATAAGTGAAGCCTTAGGTATCATCATCATCATCATCATCATCATCATCATCATCATCCGCAAAAGATAAAGTAAGTTTTCAACAAGAATAGAGATTGAAACAAAGGCTGACTTCGGACAGCTTCTACGACCTCTATACAAACCGAAAAGACACGTGGTCAGTGGCTAAGGCTCCATATATGAGTCCTTATACCAGTGTCCAAATTTCAGATCCTAACTCAATGTCGTTTGACCGTGGCGACGGTTCAAGCGCGAGTAGGTCAGAATTTTCAGCACGTAGTTACAAAGGCTATAAATCCTAAACCGTACATCGGATTTAGGCGAGTCTTAAATGAAAAGTCATCTACTCGAACCGAACTATCTGAAAATAATTTTTCCAGAAGCCCCAGGAGTTTGATCAGACCCCAAAAAATAGCAAACAAGTGCTCCGGTGGGTTTCTTGGTGCTTGATGCTCATCACGGTTCTCATCCTTGATGCGTGTAAGCTTAAAGTGTACAACTCTTTAATGTTTTAGCATCACGTTGACCAAGTTTCAACCACCAACACACAATTAAGAGTAAAAGCTAACATTCTACAAGTTTTGAACATCAAGGTTGTCTCTTTATTGCATAACCACAATAAAGCTTCAACCTTTGTCCTTTTGACACAAGTTTATGCATCTTCATCATATGAGATGATGAAGACTTGATTTTTATCACCATAAAAATCATAAAAAGGTTCCAAGTAAGTGAGATCTACAATAATAGCTTAGATCTTCAAGTATTAAGAAACCTAAGCTAGAAAGCTTGGATCTTTATAAGATTAATGAGACCATAAGCTAGAAAGCTAAGATCTAGTAAAAGTAATGAGACCATAAGCTAAAAAGCTTAGATCTTAAACAAAATAATGAAACCCTAAGCTAGAAAACTTGGATCTTTAATGTTCTTGAAGATCCTTAAAGCAAAAGGCTAGATCTTCAAGTTTCATGAAGATCATAAACACAAGTTTTGATCTTTTTATCAAAATAAAGGGATCATAAGCTAGAAAACTTAGATCCAACAAAGTAATGAAGATTCAAAGCTAGAAAGCTTGAATCTTTCATGTTCTTGAAGGATTCAAATCAAAGTTTAAATCTACAAGATATAACAAGATCAAAAAGCTAAAAAGCTTGATCCTTTAATGATGATGATGATGTCGAAAATAAAGAAGGAAGAAGAAGAAGAAAATCAAGAAACTTACAAGTTTTAGTGTGAGAAAGACTAGAGAGAGAATTAGAGAGCAAGTGTGTGTAAAATATGAATGAGATCAAGTGTGAAATGGGAGAAATGAGCTTGATATTTATAGTGGGGGTGGTGAGGGTTGGTCGTGGGTTTGGGGGGACAAAAGAGACACCTTTTTGCTTTTTGCTTAGTGGTGGTCTAAAGGTGGTGCTTATTGTTGGGATCCCATGCAACATGTATGGTAATGGTTAACAAAAATGCTAGTATGTTGGCTCATATTAATGGGTTTTTGTCTTACTTCTTATTGGGTTATAATTCATTTAAAATTGGGCTAACTTAAAAGTCCAATAACTAAAGTAGGGTGGGCTTAAGTCCAATAAGGTAGAAAGTCCAACAAGACTAACTAGTGTGCATTAGAAATTACTAAGCGTAATTAAGCAACCAATAAGCCAAGTAATTGTCATTAGAAAATAACAATTAGTTTCACGTAGTCATGATATTCCAATTATGACCAAAATAAATCGTGTACAGGGTACATAGCTCGTTCTAAACGTCCAATGACACCAACGGTCATAAAAGCATTCGAGGATCAAGTTAAGTAACTACGTACTTAATAACACGTTTTAAAATATAAACGAAAGTAATCAACATGAATAATGATCCCAGAATATAATGTAGCTCAGTACGCACAAATACGCAGTTTCGTGAAAGTAATAAGCACAACAATATAAGTCGAAAAAGTCGGGTCGTTACATTACCTACCTGCTAAAGAAAATTTCGTCCCGAAATTTTAAGCTGAGGTAGACGGTAGAGTCTGGAAAAGGTGAGGATACTTCTGCATCATCTGATCCTCTCGTTCCCAAGTAAACTCGGGTCCTCGTTTAGCATTCCAATGGACTCGGACAATTGGAACCTTGTTGCGTTTCAAGGTCTTGACCTCACGGTCCATAATTTCAACAGGTTCTTCCAAGAAGTAGAGTTTGTCATCAATCATAAGCTCATCCAGAGGTATGACAAGTTCTGGTTCAGCAAGACACTTCTTCAGATTCGACACGTGGAAAGTGGGATGAACAGCACTTAATTGAAATGGAAGATCCAAACGGTAAGCGACGGGTCCAATACGCTCCAAAATTTTGAAAGGACCAATATATCGCGGATTTAGCTTTCCACGCTTTCCGAAACGGATTACACCTTTCCAAGGTGCGACTTTCAACATTACGCGGTCACCTACTTGAAATTCGAGATCTTTTCGTTTAAGGTCGGCATAGCTCTTTTGAAGGTCACGGGCCGTCTTGAGCCTTGCTTAGATTTGGACAATATTCTCGGTTGTTTCATGGACGAGTTCGGGTCCGGTGATTTGCTTTTCACCTACTTCGGCCCAACAGATAGGAGAACGGCACTTGCGGCCATATAAAGCTTTGAAAGGTGCGGCCTTAATGCTCGCGTGATAACTATTGTTGTAAGAGGATTCGGCCAGCGGCAAATGCTTCTCCCAAGCTTTCCCGAAATCAATTACACAAGCTCGTAACATGTCCTTCAAGGTTTGAATCATGCGTTCGCTTTGTCCGTCGGTTTGCGGGTGATACGCGGTACTCATATCTAAGCGTGTTTCAAAGCTTCTTGCAAAGAATGCCAAAATCTAGAAGCGAAACGGGCATCTCGATCTGAAATAATCGATAAGGGTACACCGTGACGAGATACAATTTCCTTTATGTATAGCTGCGCCAGTCTCTCCATTGTATCGATTTCCTTCATGGCTAGGAAGTGAGCAGATTTGTGTAAAAACCCAACCCAATATTCAACCAAAAACAGAACAAAATTTTTATTTTTTTATAAACAGGAGGGTGCGCGGCGCGCACAAGTGTCCGGACAGTTTCTGATCAAGCTGCCATTTATACGTGAAAAGATCTCCCACTTCCCGACATTTTTAGATGAAACGCTTTTCACAACACATCAATATAAGTAAAACTAGCACGTTTCAATAATAAAAAAAGTTTTACGAAACCGGGCCACATATGCCGATTTACGAGTTTCGTACAAAATATAAGTTTCGACCACATTAGTTTAAATTCCAAACTACACTTTGAGCATGGTGTTTGGGGGTTAAACTACCCAAATCTTGGTCAAACTTCAAAAGCTAAAAGTCCCAAAAAGCGTCTCCTATCAATACAAACGGGATCACTAGTCCGAACAAATACCCTTTCCATTGTCCACGCCGGAGCCTATAAAAAGGTAAACAACGAGAGGGTAAGCTAACATTTAGTGAATGCAATAATTATACATATACATATATAATATACCTACTGGCAAACACTTACACAAATACCTCATACACGCTAGCAATTTATATAGCATACCATCATCGCAAGTATAACGCTAAAATCTTCAAGACCACAAGCTAGCACAACAATGGCATATATAACTCGAACAATATAATATGCTACACTACAACACGTAACCATGGTTAACCAATAGTATAAGGGAATGATACTCGAATTTCCCATCGGTGTTCATAACAACCGTTAGCGTACAACGAAATATATCACTAACCCCCGAGTGATTTGGACAACACATAACCATTCATAGTAACCGTTAGTGTACAACGACATATATCACTAACTCTTGGGTGATGTGGACAACATATATCCATTCAAGACAATCGTTAGTATACAACACATATAACACTAACTCTTGGGTAGTTTAGACAACACATATCCGGCCTACCCCCGCCCCACAAGTAAATACATTATATACATTCACGTATAATTATTCCACTCACCTTATCGTCTTGGTGAGATTTCCAACAATACTTGCAACCTTCAATGCGAGTCACCTAATACAATTAAATGCCTAATTAATTCACCCACTAAACTCACTAGTGCATTTATGACCCCATTGCACTAGAATCTCTCAATCAAGGTCCAATCTCACAATTAATCACTAAGAGTTAGTGGTTAAGGTTCTAAGACTCCCATCAATACATATCTAGGGTGTTTTCATACTCAATTTATCCCGCTAGGTCAAACTTACCCATTTGACCTATTTCAAGTCAACCATGAACCCCAAAAACACTTTTCACTTAACAACACATGTAAGCTAGTGATTATCTAACCAATTAAGACTCATTAACACCATTTATTACTTTGAAACCCTAGGTTAGTCATCCTTGAGTCCTCATAACTCAATCTTACCCAAAAATCCCAATTTACCAACAAGTGGATTTTATGCTTATCTCTAACCCAAAACCCTAACCCTTGAACAAATTAATCTAAGGGAATCAAGATTAGGACTTACCACCACAATCAAAACGTAGCTAGTGATGAGATGAACAACTTTATAACTCGAGCTAAGACCCGAAACTAGCTTCTTCTCCCTTTGCTTAAGCTTTCTCACACTAGAAATCTCTCTCTCTCTCTCTAAAATTGATGTGGAAGGGATGAGGTTGTTGGAAGTGGAGTAAATGATACCCCAAGATCTGATCTAGTGGCCTTAAACTCGTCCCCAAGTGAATTTACCAAAAAGCCCTTCCAAAATACTTAATTAAAAGAAACAGAATCTGCCAACAGGAGCAGTGCGCGGCGCACTCCATTAAGTGTGCGTGGCGCGCACAAGTGTCTGAATAGTCCCTGATCACAGTTTAATTACACACTGGTTCCCAAACTTCATATACCCTATTTACACTTCCGTACAATAAATATTCAGGTCTTACAACTCTCCCCCACTTGAATCAGAGCGCGTCCTCGCGATCCAAGCCACATGACAAGCAGGAAGATACACCAAAATAAACTCTTCGGGTTCCCATGTAAACTCGGAACCTTTACTTCGACGCCATTGAACTTTAAAAGTTCTCACTTCTTTGTTCCTCAACCTTTTCACCTTTTCATCGAGTATAGCAATCGGCTCCTCAATATACTCTAACTTGTTGTTTAGCTCAATCTCGTCTAATGGCACCCATGAAGAATCATTCGCAAGACACTTACGGAGATGGGAAACATGAAATGTATTATGGATACCCACAAGCTCTTCGGGTAATTCCAGACGATACGCAACTTCACCAACACGAGCTAAAATTTTAAATGGCCCAATAAACCGAGGAGCTAACTTTTCCCGTTTTCGAAATCGAATAATACCCTTCCACGGCGAAACCTTAAGCATCACTATGTCACCTTCTTGGAACTCAATCGGTCTCCTACGCTTATCAGCATACAACTTTTGTCTATCCTGAGCCGCTTTCAAATGAGTCCGAATCATCTCAATCTTACTATTTGTCTCTAAAACCAAATCGGTACTCCCAATTTCCCTTTGTCCCACTTCACCCCAACAAATCGGAGTTCAACACCTACGCCCATAAAGCATCTCATAAGGTGGCATTCCAATACTAGCATGATAACTATTGTTGTACGAGAATTCCACCAAATGCAAGTGTTCATCCCAACTACCACCAAAATCGATAATACACGCCCGTAATATATACTCCATTGTTTGATTCATACGTTCGATTTGACCGTCCGTTTGAGGATGGTACTCCGTACTCATATTCACCCTCGTACACATGTCTTCATGAAACTTTTTCCAAAATCGAGAAGTAAAACACGTGTCCCGATCCAAAACGATAGACGCGGGAACGCCATGTCTCGATATCACCTCTTTAATGAACATTTTCGCAAGTGCCTCCGATGTAATTTCTTCTTTAATAGGAAGAAATAAATCACTCTTCGTCAATCTATCAACGATCACCCAAATAGTATCAATTTGGGTTCTTGCCATTTTCGGCAACTTGGTAATAAAATCCATGGTAATATGCTCCCACTTCCACTTCGGGATTTCTAAAGGTTGTAATTTACCATAAGGTTTTTGATGTTCGGCTTTTACTTGCAAACATGTAACACATTGTTCAACATATTTAACCACATCACGTTTCATTCTAGGCCACCAGTACTCTTTCTTCAAATCGAGGTACATTTTTTTTGCACCCGGATGAATGGAATACTTTGACTTATGCGCTTCATCAAGAAGCACCTTTCTGTAATCCCCCATCTTTGGTACCCACACCCTATTTTGAAAGGATAACAACCCGTGAGGGCCTAATTGAATAGACTCTGTTTGCCCCATAATTCGTTCTTCATGTTTGTTATTAACAAAAGCTTCAATTTGAATCTCACCGAGCTTAACAAAAAAATCGTTAGTAATTATCATACGTAACAATCATAATCGTATCGCCGGATGTTGACTCTTTTGACTTAATGCATCCACGACCACATTCGCCTTGCCCGAATGATAAAGTATCTCACAATCATAGTCTTTTACCACATCCATCCAGCTACGTTGATGATAATTCAAATCTCGTTGATCAAAAAGATGTTTCAAACTCTTGTGATCCGAATAAATCGTACATTTGACTCCATACAAGTAATGGCGCCAAATTTTCAACGCATGTACCACCGCCGTCAATTCAAGATCATGAGTCAGGTATCTCTTTTCGTGTTCCTTCAATTGTCGAGAGGCATAAGCGATGAATTTACCTCTTTGCATTAGAACACACCCGATTCCATTTAATGAGGCATCACAATAAACCGTCATTTCTTCCACACCTTCCAGCAACACTAAGACCGGAGCTTGACACAATTTCTCTTTTAACATTTGAAAAGCAATTTCTTGCTCGTTCTCCCAATTGAATCTTGTATTCTTCCTTGTCAATTTTGTCAATGGAGAGGCAATTTTAGAAAAGTCTTGGATAAACCGACGATAATAATCGGCCAATCTGAGAAAACTTCGGATTTTCGTAGGTGTAGTCGGTTGTTCCCAACTCTTTACCATTTCTATCTTCCCCGGATCTACTTGAATCCCTTCCTTGTTCACAATATGGCCAAGGAATTGCACTTCCCTTAGCCAAAATTCACATTTTGAGAATTTAGCATACAACTTCTCCTTCCGTAACGTCTTCAACACTTCGCACAAATGGTGTTCATGTTCTTCCATACTTTTCGAATAGACAAGTATGTCATCAATGAACACAATTATCGACTTGTCCAACATGGGTTAGCACACTCGGTTCATAAGGTCCATAAATGCCGCTGGTGCATTCGTAAGATCGAAAGGCATCACTACAAATTCAAAATGCCCGTAACGAGTTCGAAAAGTCATCTTCTCAATATCTTCCTCACGGACCCGCATTTGGTGATAGCCGGACTGTAAGTCAATCTTCGAAAAAAATGTCCACCTTGGAGTTGGTCAAACAAATCGTCAATCTGAGGCAATGAATAACGATTCTTAATCGTCACTTTGTTCAACTCCCAATAATCGATGCACATCCGCATACTTCCATCTTTCTTCTTCACGAATAAAACCGGAGCGCCCTAAGGCGAAGCACTCATTGGATAAAACCCTTTTCAAGCAACTCTTGGGTTTGATTCAACAACTCTTGCATTTCCATTGGTGCCAAACGATAAGGAGTTTTAGCTATGGGGGTAGCCCCCGGAACCAACTCAATGCGAAATTCAACTTGTCTTTCCGCCGGAACACCCGGCAACTCATCCGAAAAACGTCTTCAAATTCATTAACCACCGAAATTTTACGAATGGGTGGTAGCTCTTCATGAGTATCAACTACATGGGCAAGAAAAGCCATGCCACCACTACTAAGGAAATGATGTGCTCGTGCATAAGTGTACAATGGCACAAGTCTTCTCCGTTTCTCGCCATGAATAATTAACTCTCCCTCACTTGGGGTCTTCACACGAATAAACTTTTCATGGCATGCAATATCGGCTCTATAACGATCGAGAGAATACATACCCACAACAATAACGAACTCACCCAAAGTCATCAGAATAAGATCGATTTTAAATGTTTCGGTACCAAACACAACATTGCAATCTTTACAAACATCAACCCCTATCACCGTCTTACCATCTGCTATTTCGACTTATACAGGACGACTTAACTTAGCTAGCAGTTTATTAAGCTTAGACACAAATCGTGGAGTCACAAACGATAAATTAGCACCACTATCAAATAGTATCCTTGCCGGATTAGAATTAACCATGAAAGTACCTGAGACAACTTCGTTGGATTGTTTGCCTTCATCGTTGGTCATCAAATAGTTTCTTCCCCTAGCCGTACCCGTCGCCTTTTATACCCTTTTAACTTGATCATTCCGGAGATCGGGGCACTCCGTCTTTCGGTGCCTTTCCTTTTGGCAATTATAACACGTGATTATATTAACACGCGATTTTGGGCAATCACGAGAGATGTGACCTTTTTGCCCACAATTGTAGCATGTGGCCACGTGTCCACCAGAGATATCTTTCTTCGCACTACCGACACTTTCGGATGCACCTCTACTCTTCTTGTTCGAATAACTAGAAGCTTCAAATTTTCTTTTACTCGTCCCATAACTAACCGGACTCGGAGCTTGCGCTTCATACCCCTTCGCCACCGCCAAAAGCTTAGCAAAAGTTTCAACATGACCAATACTAATTTTACCCTTCAAATCATCTCTAAGGGTTGCATGAAAATCTTCCATCAACAATTGATCGTTCCCCACATACTCGGGGCAAAAATGCGCTTTGGCGAGAAAGTTGGTTTTAACAGTGTTTAAGTCCAAAGACCCTTGACGCATATTTCTCAACTCGTTAGGCAATTTAGAAATATCCGCTTGCGTACGATACTCAAGGAAAAACTCTTTCTTGAATTCTTCCCAAGACAACCCTACAAAATCCGTTTCACCCACCATAGCAAGTTTACCGTCAAGCCAATCTTTAGCGTTGCCCCTCATAAAACTAGTGGCAAACCTTGTCTTCTTTTCGGGTGGGCATTCGCTAGTACGAAAAGAACCCTCAACATCGGAGATCCAAGCCGTACTTTTCATAGGGTTGGGATCCCCGTAAAAGAGAGGAGGCTTAGTCGCCATAAAGTTCTTGTAGCTAAAAACCATCTCGCCCCCATTTTGAGGTCTAGGAAACCTCCTTTCAACTTCTTCTTTCACGGCATCGACCATTTGTTCTCTAATCAAATCAACCACATGCTCTGAAATCGACTCTTCAAATAATTGCTTAACTTTTCGAGAGAAAACCCAGACGTAGTTCTCTAGAGAGGCCTCTATTTTGGTAGTCATTTCATCTTCCTCCACATGAGAGGGACCACCACCGTTATTTGTATCCGTTGCATTTCTCGTGTTCATTCTAAAAATTGAAACGGATTAGACATTACGTCGAAACAATAAGGATATATATATACATATGACCGCACGCACACCACACCTAGCTCAATTATTGTTGCACGTCCTTGATTAACTTGAATTGCAATCGTGTGTAAAATCTAGTATAAAATTTATCTCTGGAAAATGCCGGTTTAAAGATTACTACACATTAACGGGCGGTGTACCCGATCGTGCAATAGTATAAAGTTGGTAATTCCGAAATCGTTCCAAGGACAGTTTAAACGTGAGAATTAAGATTACAACTAATAAAAATAAACTAAGTTAATCTATGAAAATTGAAAGTACGAGATAATTTATTTTGTAGCTATTTAACGATTAGCCAAATCAAGGATAGATTAAAAGTAAAAGACAATATTTTTGTGTTTTTAAGTTTATAGAAAATAAATGCAGACTCAACGAAAAGTAAAGATATTTGAATTCAATAGATAAACGAATATTGCCTAGATCTCCTATTCGCAGTGTCGGATGATTTGTTATTAAGCACTAGTTCAATTTATCAATACATGCAACTACAGAGTCGGTTTACCCAGAGTTCTCTTTTAGCAAACACGTCAAACTAGGATTTATTGGCTTAGTGTTCCCTTTCACCAAAGACCTCTTTCGTTTGTTACTTAGTAATTAACTAATTATAAGATTAAGATTCAATTATTTACGCGTTCGCTCCACACAATTCACCCCTATTTTGTTCAATCTATGCTACCCGATTTACCCCCTTGGTCCAGTAAGCACCCAATTGGTTAAGACAAATCAATTGGAAATTAGTTCACTAAATTGAAACAGGGTTCCCTTTGTTCAAACAAGATCACTAATCAAGCCTAGTAACGGTAATCAAATCCCATAGGAATGGTTCTTAATCAAAACTAATAATTATCATGCATTAATCAAATTAAACGTTAAATTATCATCCAAACACATACGCATATTCAATCTAGACAAACATTAAAGTGCTTAGCCAACAATCATGGCTAAAACCAAAATCACAATCAAAATAGTAGAAGAATTCATTGTTTGAAAAAAGAGATAAACCTAATTAATGATTGAATCTTGAACGATGAATGAATCAAAGCACGTTCCCGTAATGATTGAAGCATTAGAATGATCTTGGGATTCCCCAAAAATCACCTTTTTTTGTCCAAAAGCTGCTGTAAATCGTCTGGGAATAATATCTGATATTTAGGGGAAAAATTCGTGCTTTAAATACCAAAATACTGAAGTCGGCTGGAGGTGGAGCGGCGCTCCACATATTGAGCGGCGCTCCATTAGGCTAAAATTTGATCTGTTAAATTCCAAAACCCCTCGAACTGATTTTCCTGCCTACTGGAGCGGCGCTCCACCTTTCTTAGCGGCGCTTCAGGCCCATTTTGCTGATTCCGGACCTAAAAACTCACGAAATCCATCCAAACTCGAATCGAACCAATCTCTTTCACTCGTTTACATAGAAAATCACTAAAACCATCAAATAACGTCAAATTTCATCTTCTTGGTCTTAGAACTCGAACTTTCATAACACTTATCGAAATAACACCAAATCGTATCCAAAAGGACCAAAATGTAATCGATATCGCTAAGGAAAATGCGTATTAAATATGCGATATCAAGCGGCCTCTATTTTGATAGTCATTTCATCATCCTCCACATGAGAGGGACCACCACCGTTATTTGTATCCGTTCCATTTCTCGTCTTTATTCTAAAAATTGAAACGGATTAGACATCACGTCGAAACAATAAGGATATATATATATATATACATATGACCGCACGCACACCACACCTAGCTCAATACTTGTCGCACGTCCTTGCTTGACTTGACTTGCAACCGTAATAGTGGTCGCGACTCACTATTACGCTCGCATGCCGTGCCACGCTCAAACGTATCACAACCATTTTGCTCGATGTTCAAAACAATAACGCATGGTTAGTAACATCATAACATAGCATAGTTAGTCCATCTATTCACCAATGCACTAACCAAAACCCGTACCGACCCGTAGTCCTACAAGTCCCGCATATAAAATCACAACACAAAAGTCTAAGTCTAGGCGCCTATCTCAAGTCACCTAAATCCCTTAGACCATGCTCTGATACCGCTTGTAACAACCCAATCCAATATTCAATGGAAAACAGACCAATTTTTTTTATTTTTTTTATAAACAGAAGGGTGCGCGGCGCACACAAGTGCCCGGACAGTTTCTGATCAAGCTGCCATTTACACGTGAAAAGATCTCCCACTTCCCGATATTTTTAGACGAAACGCTTTTCACAACACATCAATATAAGTAAAACTAACACGTTTCAATAATAAAACAAGTTTTACGAAACTGGGCCCATATATGCCGAATTACGAGTTTCGTACAAAATATAAGTTTCGACCACATTAGTTTAAATTCCAAACTACACTTTGAGCATGGTGTTTGGGGGTTAAACTACCCAAATCTTGGTCAAACTTCAAAAGCTAAACGTCCCAAAAAGCGTCTCCTATCAATACAAACGGGATCACTAGTCCGAACAAATACCCTTTCCCTTGTCCACGCCGGAGTCTATTAAAAGGTAAAAAATGAGAGGGTAAGCTAACGCAATTTATATAATATAATATAATATACCTACTTGCAAACTCTTACATAAATACCTCATACACGCTAGCAATTTATATAGTATACCATCGCAAGTATAATGCTAAAATCTTCAAGACCACAAGCTAGCACAACAATGGCATATATAACTCGGACAATATAATATGATACACTACAACACGTAACCATGGTTAACCAATAGTACGAGGGAATGGTACTCGAATTTCTCATTGGTGTTCATAACAACCGTTAGCGTATAACGAAATATATCACTAACCCCCGAGTGGTTTGGACAACACATAACCATTCATAGTAACCGTTAGTGTACAACGACATATATCACTAACTCTTGGGTGATGTGGACAACACATATCCGTTCAAAACAATCATTAGTATACAACGCATATAACACTAACTCTTGGGCGGTTTAGACAACACATATTCGGCCCTACCCCTGCCCCACAAATAAATACATTATATATATATATATATATATATATATATATATATATATATATATATATATATATATATATATATATATATATATATATATATATATATACGTATAATTATTCCACTCACCTTATCGTCTTGGTGAGATTTCCAACAATACTTGTAACCTTCGATGCGAGTCACCTAATACAATTAAATGCCCAATTAATTCACCCACTAAACTCACTAGTGCATTTGTGACCCCATTGCACTAGAATCACTCAATCAAGGTCCAATCTCACAATTAATCACTAAGAGTTAGTGGTTAAGGTTCTAAGACTCCCATCAATACATATCTAGGGTGTTTTCATACTCAATTTATCCCGCTAGGTCAAACTTACCCATTTGACCTATTTTAAGTCAACCATGAACCCCAAAAACACTTTTCACTTAACAACACATGTGAGCTAGTGATTAGCTAACCAATTAAGACTCATTAACACCATTTATTACTTTGAAACCCTCCTTGAGTCCTCATGACTCAATCTTACCCAAAAATCCCAATTTAGCAACAAGTGGGTTTTATGCTTATCTCTAACCCAAAACCCTAACCCTTGAAAAAATTAAACTAAGAAAATCAAGATTAGGACTTACCACCACAATCAAAATGTAGCTAGTGATGAGATAAACAACTTTATAACTCGAGCTAAGACCCAAAACTAGCTTCTTCTTCCTTTACTTGAGCTTTCTCACACTAGAAATCTCTCTCTCTCTCTCTCTAAAATTGATGTGGAAGGGATGAGGTTGTTGGAAGTGGAGTAAATGACACCCCAAGATTTGATCTAGTAGCATTAAACTCGTCCCCAAGTGAATTTACCAAAAGTCCTTCCAAAATCTTTAATTAAAAGAAACAGAATCTGCCAACAGGAGCAGTGCGCGGTGCGCTCCATTAAGTATGTGCGGCGTACACAAGTGTCTGAACAGTCCTTGATCATAGTTTAATTACACACTGGTTCCCACACTTCATATACCCTATTTACACTTCTGTACAATAAATATTCGGGCCTTACAATTTGGTAAGACGGTCAATAATAACCCAGATGGTATCATAACCGCCTACCATTTTCGGTAGCTTTGTGATGAAGTCATCGTTATTCCCTCCCACTTCCATTGCGGGATCTCGGGTTGCTGAAGTAACCAGGATGGCCTCTGATGTTAGGCCTTGCTCTTAGAATAAGTTAAACACTTTCCAACGTAAGTCGCAACATCCTTCTTGAGGTTTGGCCACCAATATTACTCCTTGAGGTCATGGTACATCTTACCAGCTCCTGGATGAATCGAATACCTTGACTTGTGGGCTTCGTCGAGAATAAGGCTTCGTAAATCCCCATAACTAGGCACCCAAATTCTTCCGGCAAAATATAGGAGTCCAGTCTCCTTAACCTCAAATCGAGAGACGAGAATGTTCAAGTGCTCATGAGAAATATTCCCCTCCTTGAGGGCTTCCTCTTGGGCTACACGGATTTGGCTATTGAGATTCGTGTGAATGGTGACGTTCAAGGCGCGGACACGAAGAGGTACCATTCTTTCCTTTCGGCTCAAGGCATCAGCTACAACATTTGCCTTACCAGGGTGGTAGCATAGTTCACAATCATAATCGTTCAACGTCTCGATCCACCGTCGCTGTCTCATGTTCAGTTGCTTCTGATCGAATATGTGTTGGAGGCTTTTGTGGTCGGTGAAGATAGTGATCTTGGTTCCATACAGATAGTGTCTCCACAGTTTGAGTGCAAAGACAACGGCTCCAAGCTCGAGATCGTGAGTCGTGTAGTTTCACTCATGAATCTTCAGTTGTCGGGAGACGTAAGCAATAACCTTCTTCCGTTGCATCAACACACACCCAAAACCTTGTCGGGAGGCATCGCAATACACAACGAAGTCATCACTGCATTCAGGAAGGGATAAGATAGGTGCGGTGGTTAACTTCTGCTTTAGGGTTTGGAATACCGACTCTTGCTCGGTTGCCCAAACGAACTTCTTCCCTTTGTGAGTTAATGCGGTCAAAGGACGCGCAATGAAAAAGAAACCTTCGATGAATATACGATAGTAACCGGCGAGGCCTAAAAATTGGCGGATATGAGTAGGAGTGGTGGGAGTTTCCCACTTGCTGATGGCTTCAATATTTGCGGGATCGACTTTGATACCCTGATCGCTCACAATATGACCAAGAAATTGGACTTCCTTCAACCAAAATTCACACTTGGAGAATTTGGCATAGAGTTGCTCTTGTCTCAAGAGTTCAAGCACGAGTCGAAGATGTTGCTCATGTTCTTTTTTGCTTTTGGAATAGATTAGGATATCATCTATGAATACGATAACAAATTTGTCTAGGTACGGCTTGCATATGCGATTCATAAGATCCATAAACACGGCAGGTACGTTGGTTAAACCGAATGGCATCACCAGAAACTCATAATGACTATAACGTGTTCAGAACGCAGTCTTCAGTACATCGCTCTCCTTCATCCTCAACTGGTGATAATCTAATCGCAAATCGATCTTGGAGTAAACGCTTGATCCTTGCAGCTGGTCGAAAAGATCGTCGATCCTGGGAAGGGGATACCGATTCTTGATCGTTAACTTGTTCAGTTCACGATAATCGATACACATGCGGAAAGATCCGTCCTTCTTCTTGACGAAAAAAACAGGTGCGCCCCAAGTCGATGAACTCGGTCGGATAAATCCACGGTCTAGCAATTCCTTTTGTTGACACTGCAACTCTTGCAGTTCGGAAGGTGCGAGTCGATAAGGTGCGTGAGCTACAGGTGCAGCTCCTGGCACTAAATCAATCTGAAACGCCACTGATCACGGCGGGGGTAATCCTGGCAACTATTCTAGAAAGATGTCGGGAAATTCGTTCACAATTCGCACTTCATCCACGCTTTTCTTCTCAGTTTCTAGTTTCTTCACATGTGCTAAAACAGCAAAACGCCCCTTTTTCATGACCTTTTGTGCCTTCATGCAACTAATAAGATTCAGCTTCGGGTTACATCTCTCTCCATAAACAATTAGTGGCTCACCACCTTCGCAAGGTATACGAAGAATCTTCTCACCACAGATAACTTCTGCTTTCACCTTGGACAACCAGTCCATACCGACTATCACATCAAAGCTCCCCAACTTAATGGGTATCAAATCAATCTCAAAATCCACACCAGCTAAGTTTATTATACCTCCTCAGCCAATTTGGTCAATTTTCTCAGGCTTTCCATTGGCTACCTCAACAAGAGTACTCTCCTCCAAAGGAACTAACGACCAATCTATCTTAGAGCAAAAGTGTCTACATACATAACTCCTATCGGCACCAGTATCAAACAAGATAGAAGCTAATAGTTTATTGATGGTGAATGTACATGTAACCAAGTCAGGATCCTCGCGGGCATCTCTGGCATTCGTGTTGAAAACTCTTCCACGTGCTGGCCCGCCATCCTTCTTCTTGTTGGGACATTCATTCCTGAAGTGGCCCTGCTGATCGCACTCATAGTACTTCCTTGGTCCATTTGTGTTTGTCCTCACGGCTGAGGTGTTGCTCCTACAATCTCTGTCGATGTGTCCAGCCCCTTTACACTTCTCACACACTACGTTACAGTATCCAGTATGATGCTTGTAGCATCTCTTACACTGAGGAAGGTTACCTTTGTAGTTAAGGTTAGGGTGAGGGTTCCTCCAGTCGTTGTTTCCCCTAAAGTTCTCATACTTCTTAGTTGGGTTCTGATCAAAACCTTTACCCTTGTTTCCATCTCACTTACGTTTCCCATTACTAGATCCCGATTCTGATTTCACCTTCTCTGGCTCTTGGCGGGTAATTTGATTCATCAAGGTGTGCGCCATGCGGATAGCTTTCGGGACATTTGCTGGTTTTGAAGAAGTGACATTTCCCTGAATGTCCTTGGGGAGTCCCCACAGATACCTCTCCATCCGTTTGTACTCCGGAGTAACCATTGTGGGGCACATTAAAGCTAACTCCAAGTACCTTCGGTTATAGCCATCAAAGTCAGTTCCTACAACTTTCAGTTCCCAAAATTCCGCTTCCATTTTCCGAATTTCTGTTCTGGGGTTGTATTCCTCGATCATAGCCCTCTTGAACTCCTCCCAGGGTGTTTCATAAGCTTCGTCAATTCCCTGAGTCTGGGCAAACATATACCACCTAGTCAAAGCGCCATCCGACAGCGTGCACGACGAGTACTTAGTCTTATTCACTTTGGAGCAGTTACTCACACGGAACACAGATTCCAACTTCTCAAACCATCTCGTCCGCCCAACTGGACCTTCTGTTTTAGTTAAATTGTGAGGCTTACAACTCTGAAATTCCTTGAAAGTGCAACCATTCTGAATGTTCTGGTTAGCCGGTGGAGCTTGGGGGTTAGCATTTGGCATAGCTGCGGCTACTCGAGCGGCAATCATCTCCTCAATCTGTGCTGCTGTGGGCATTTCCCTTGGACCTCTTCCGTTAGCCATCGATCTTCCAAAAAAATTTTCGACTTAAGTCAAAATCCATTGACCATTAATCAATAATGCCATAGCACAGGGTAAACAACATGGAAGCAATACAATACACGTTAACTAAGCATGGAAAACTGGTAGCAGATAGCACAAAAACCAACATGTAACAACCTAAATTAAACGCCGCACAATAATTCAAGCAGCAGTAATCCCATTCATAACAAGAAAATTGCATACAACTTCATAAAGTTCGTACAATACATGAATGAAAAACATGAAACTACCAACGGAGTACATAATGAAATCTAATACAACAGTCCTAGGGTGAGGGTGGGTAAGTGATGTCCATCATGTGGGACACCTGGTCCTCGAGCTCAGTCACCCGAGTACGTAAGGCATGTACTTCCCTCGTCAGCTCCTCGATGGTGGGTGGTGTCAGTGGTGCAGATGGTGCAGGTGGTGCCGGTGGTGCAGATGGTCTAGATGATGTGGCTGTAGCACTAGAAGTAGACGGCACTGAGCGGGCGACCTTACGCACAAATGGATCGGCAGGATACGGTACAACCCGCTTACCGGCTGTGACCCTAACCAACTGTCCATGTGCGTTCACGAACGGCTTACCTCCATTAACCCCTGAAATAACAGTACCATCGTAGTGGTATAGCTTTTTTGGCAGTGTAGAGGATGGCGGTACAGGCTCCTCCTCGGAATCCTCGTCGGAATCCTCCTCGGGATCCTCCTCGCTGGTGTCATCGGATGATGATCAGTCTGAATCGTCTGAAGGTAGTGCAGGTACATCACGGGCGGGAGAAAGCGTCTGGCCGGTGTTCATGGCCCGGTATCTGCCAGGTTTAATTGGCACGACTCGTCCATCAGCGGTGAGTCTGACCCAATGTCCATGCTCATTACGGAAGAGACCGTCCCCGTTTCCCTTAGGGATCACAGTACCATCAGAATGATGTTGTGGCCCCAGGAGTCTAGGGCTGGGTGGAGTTGGGATCTCTTCGGGTAGCGGTGAGTCAGCAACAATATTAGGCGAGGTAGAAGACGTATCTAAGTCACTCTCGAAGTTACTGGTCATGGGCGGCATGTCTGACATCTGAACAAGGAAAAATAACTTTTTTCATGTCAGTAATACATATAGCAAGTACGTAATCATGCACTACATCAGCCTAGCAGTACATAGCATGGTAATAGTAACAGTATCAAACAAAAGTAACATGCAATCAAAGGCAGATAGTATCATGCAGTAGCGAGAAAATAGCAGTAGCATACAACAAGTTCACATAGCTGTAAAAGTAAGCAGTAGCATGCAGCAGTTTCGCAAAAACAAGTAAACGAGCAAGCTGTAGATTAGTCCTATTAGTGAATCCCACTCGACTCGGTCAAGACACACTAATGCAACCTAATTCCCTACAACCGATGCTCTGATACAAATGTGACGCTCCGTACAAAATCAACGTGTACGGATCATCAACAACAGGTACATTATACGGTACAATACTACTTGCTGTTTTAAAACAAGTTTTGCATTCATGAAAAGGTGACGTCTTTACCAATGTCAAATGTTTTACAAAGATAACGTGCTTCTACGAATAGAAAGCATTAACATAAGTACGTGACACAAAGGTCATTACGAAGCCATTATTCAAAAATAACATAAGTTGTGAATGCAAAATAAAAGTTCCATGCTTGAGACATCTCTAAACAATGCAGCAGAAATCTAACATAGCGAGTCTGTAATAGCAAGTCTAACACCAAGACTATAACATCAAGGCTAGCAGTGGAGGCAACAACGTCTAAGCACCTGAGAAATACATGATTAAAAAGTCAACACGAATGTTGGTGAGCTATAGTTTGTTTGTAATCAGTAATGTAATGTAGACCACGAGATTTCATATTCAAAACAGTATGAAAAGTATATGGTTATCCGTGGGCACTCGGTAACTAACTTAACAAGTAATATCACCCCCTAAAAGTACACCTGGCAAGTGCGTAAGTTTATGAAGTATTAAACACCCGTTGAATGCTAGCGCGACTAGCCCGAGTGGGGATGTCAAACCCTATGGATCCATATCTAAGATTCGCGTTCACCGGTTCATAAACCAATGACTAAACGTTACCGAGCTGAGGGGAATCTTTGTGCCGTTATGTCACCCACACATATATAAAGTTTAAGTGCTCATGTCTACTATGTAAAACATAAAAGCGCATGTATTCTCAGTCCCAAAAATAGTATAAGTAAAAAAGGGAAGCTATAACTCACATTGAATGTGCGGTAAAGTCGGTATGAAAAGTATGCAAGTAGTAAGTCGGTCCGAAAGGTCCTCAACCTAAGTCAAAGGTTACTAGGTCAGTATATTGTCCCCAAAAGTTTAAAAGTGAATAAGTTAATCCTTAAGTATCATCATCATCATCATCATTCGTAAAAGATAAAGTAAGTTTTCAACAAGAATAGAGATCGAAACAAAGGCTGACTTCGGACAGCTGCTACGACCTCTATACAAACCCAAAAGATGCGTGGTCAGTGGCAAAGGCTCCATATGTAAGTCCTTGTACCGCTGTCCAATTTCCAGATCCTAACTCAATGTCGTTTGACTGTGGCGATAGTTCAAGTGTGAGTATGTCAGAATTTTCAGCACGTCGTTACAAAGGCGTAGTGATTTTCGGAAGGCTATAAATCCTAAACCGTACATCGGATTTAGGAGAGTCTTAAACAAAAAGTCATCTACTCGAACCAAACTATCTGAAAACCAATTTTCCAGAAGCCCCACGAGTCTGATCAGACCCCGAAAAACAGCAAACAAGTGCTCCGGTGGGTTTCTTGGTGCTTGATGCTCATCACGGTTCTCATCCTTGATGCGTGTAAGCTTCAAGTGTACAACTCTTTGATGTTTTAGCATCACTTTGACCAAGTTTCAACCACCAACACACAACTAAGAGTAAAAGCTAACATTCTACAAGTTTTGAACATCAAGGTTGTCTCTTTATTGCATAACCACAATAAAGCTTCAACCTTTGTCCTTTTGACACAAGTTTATGCATCTTCATCATATGAGATGATGAAGACTTGATTTTTTTCACCATAAAAATCATAAAAAGGTTCCAAGTAAGTGAGATCTACAATATTAGCTTAGATCTTTAAGTATTAAGAAACCCTAAGCTAGAAAGCTTGGATCTTTACAAGATTAATGAGACCATAAGCTAGAAAGCTAAGATCTAGTAAAAGTAATGAGACCATAAGCTAAAAAGCTTAGATCTTAAACAAAATAATAAAACCCTAAGCTAGAAAGCTTAGATCTTTAATGTTCTTGAAGATCCTTAAAGCAAAAGGCTAGATCTTCAAGTTTCATGAAGATCATAAACACAAGTTTTGATCTTTTTAACAAAATAAAGGGATCATAAGCTAGAAAACTTAGATCCAACAAAGTAATGAAGATTCAAAGCTAGAAAGCTTGAATCTTTCATGTTCTTGAGGGATTCAAATCAAAGTTTGAATCTACAAGATATAACAAGATCAAAAAGCTAAAAAGCTTGATCCTTTAATGATGACGATGATGTCGAAAATAAAGAAGGAAGAAGAGAAGAAAATCAAGAAACTTACAAGTTTTAGTGTGAGAAAGACTAGAGAGAGAATTAGACAGCAAGTGTGTGTAAAATGTGAATGAGATCAAGTGTGAAATGGGAGAAATGAGCTTGATATTTATAGTGGTGGTGGTGAGGGTTGGCTGTGGGTTTGGGGGGACAAAAGTGACACTTTTTTGCTTTTTGCTTAGTGGTGGTCTAAAGGTGGTGCTTATTGTTGGGATCCCATGCAACATGTATGGTAATGGTTAACAAAAATGCTAGTATGTTGGCTCATATTAATGGATTTTTGCCTTACTTCTTATTGGGTCATAATTCATTTAAAATTGGACTAACTTAAAAGTCCAATAACTAAAGTAGGGTGGGCTTAAGTCCAATAAGGTAGAAAGTCCAACAAGACTAACTAGTGTGCATTAGTAAATTACTAAGCGTAATTAAGCAACCAATAAGCCAAGTAATTGTCATTAGAAAATAACAATTAGTTTCACGTAGTCATAATATTCCAATTATGACCAAAATTAATCGTGTACAGGGTACATAGCTCGTTCTAAACGTCCAGTGACACCAACTGTCATAAAAGCATTCGAGGATCAAGTTAAGTAACTACGTACTTAATAAAACGTTTTAAAATATAAACGAAAGTAATCAACATGAATAATGATCCTAGAATATAATATAGCTCAGTACGCACAAATACGCAGTTTCGTGAAAGTAATAAGCACAACAATATAAGTCGAAAAATTCGGGTTGTTACACATAGGCATCATTATCAAACTCCTTCAAGTGTTGCATAGCCTGTTCAAACTCAGGGAACTGTTGCCACACTAGCACACCTCTACAAGTGGTTCTTATATGCTACACCTCTAAATTGGCCTTTCATATTGCCATAAATATGTCTTAGGCAATGTTTGTGTTCAGCACATGGAAACAAATTTTCTACAGCTTGTATTAAACCCTAACAAGATAAACTAATCAAAGTTTAAGCCAATAAAACATTAAATAAAGTAACTAAAATATTAAATATTAATTAAACTAGTAAAGAAAGTTATTATTACCTTTTGTCTGTCTGAAATGAATGTGAAGTTAGAATTGGAAGATAAGTCAAGATCTTGACCCAAACACTCTAAGAATCAAGCCTAGGATGAACCACATTCTTGCTTAACAATGGCATATGCAACAGGATAAACGCCATTGTTTGAGTCAACAACTACAACACTTAAAATACAACCAGTTGCAGGTTCTTTCATAAAAGCACCATCCAGACCTAGAAGATCTCTACCTATTGCTTTAAACCCCTTCTTCAATGGTCCTAAACATATGTAAATTCTCTTAAAAATCCTAGCTTCAGACTTTAGGGTTCCAGGCTGAACATCAAATTTAACAGTAGAATCAGGATGACCCCTCTTCAACTCACACACATAATCTCTAAGCTTACCATATTGAGATTTATAATCCCTCTGAATCATCATAGTTGCCCTTCTCAAATCACGATATGCTTTATGATCACTGATGAGTAGTTCTGTATCCGTTTCCAAATAAGTTCTTACAACTTTAATTGGTATCTTTGAATTGTTTGCAAGTTGAGGTACCAATTTATTTGATAAAAATTGGTAAGTGTGGAATTGTAGCTTTCTTGCTTGTTGACATTCGTGATGGAGTTTGTATGTTCTCACCTCCCATTCTTTTGTCTTTACTCATGCCACCTACACCACCTTTCACACTTAAATTACTAGGTGCCACATCACACTTATGCATCTTTGACTGTTGACTAGTTTTCTCACCACCTTTAAAATTGATAACCAGCCCTTCACATCTAACCCTTATTCTACTTTTATCATTCTTAACAAATACTAATTTCCTCCTTGTTTCAATGGCATGCAGTTTCACGACCTCATTAACCTCTAAAGCACTTTCAAACTTTTGTCCAAGATAAAACAATGTTTTCCCATAACTACATTAGCTTCAACATCCTTTTTAATATTACGAATTTTCTTCTTCCTTAACCTTTCCTCATCACTTTCAGAATCATAACTTTCAAACCCATCATTGTTCAATACTTCCAATTTTGTACCCTCTTCATTCACCTCAAAATCATCATAGGAATTACAACCATTTCCCATAAACTCCACATTCTTATCAATGTTAAAATTGAAGTCTTTCATCTCTACATGAACATCCATAATCTCATTTTCCTCATCAAAAATGTAATCACTATCTTAGAGTCACTCACTTCACTGTGGACACCATCTAATAAGTTATCATTATCAATCTGTTCAATACATAACCTCTTCCCTTTTATATCCTCATGTTCAGCATCTACTTCTATTTGCCTAATCACATCATTCCCATCATCTAAACAACTAAGCAAACGGTCCCTCTGTTCATTATCAGCTAAAAGTTGTAACCCAAATTTCAAGTTTGAATTGGGTTTAAGATATCGAAATAACACGAATTTCATGGGATCATAACCTAATTTTTTAATGACTTTATGCAACTGTTCCAAACAAAACGTATCAATGTCAAAACAATCAATGTAGTCAATTTTACCTTTCGTGTAAACAATTTCACTACCCATTACAAAATACCCACCATGATGTAACACAACAATGAACAAATCAGGGTATACACCTGAAAATATGTTACAAATTAAAGTTAAACAGAAAACAATCAATTTAGGGTTTATAAGTCTGCAAAATTTTATGATTTAGGGTTCATAAAACATACCGTATAGTTGATCGATATCCTTTTGATCTGTTTCTGACTTTCTGCTGTACGAATACTCCATGAATCAGACATTTGGAAATTTTGTTGTTGGGGTTTTTTATTGTCACATTAATCGAGGGATGAAAGAAGATAAGTGGTGGTTGAATGATGGAGACCAAACCTGTTTGATACTGTTAAATACTGAAAACGAATTAAAAATACGAAAATACCCATCACGTGAATCTCACGTAATGGCACTTAACGTTCAATTTGGATGGCAAGTTGATGGAGGGACTCGAATTGCAAAATTAAAATTATTAAAGGATGCGAAAATCCAAATTAGAAACCAAGGGATGCTTTTAGCGATTTGTTATAAAATAGAGGGACAAAGTTATAATCAAATTATCAAGTTTTAATCGCAATCCCAAACACCCCCTTAAACGCATGAAATAAGATAAAATTTAATTGGCATTAAATTTAACTATAATTATTTTAAAATTTTAGACTTAATTAATTACACTATGTGGCACAAAACGCACATTGCCATATTCAGTTTGGTTGTGAAGTTCTTTTAAAACCAGACCTTTTATTTAGTAATGTGTTTTGCAGATTACAGGTGGTGTATGCCAAGTATCCGTTCTTCTGGTTCTTCTTTGCGTTTACCTTATTCAGAACTCGAGAGAATTTTGTGGAAAGTGGTAATTAGTTGACTTTTTTTTAAAGACAATAGTTAGCAACGAATACTCTTATGTGTCACGCACAAACGAACTTTCGGGCAGAAATCCACACCATATTACAAAAATCCGAACCTTAAACCATCCTGAGGGACAGGCGCGTCCAACTCGGTTTAACGGAATAAATTCAACGGGTATTTTTATGGAAAAGGAACTCGAACTTGAGACCTTTCCTCCCCTCCCAACACTTAAGTATTGGGGTGAACCACTGGACCACAAGGGTGAGTTCATTAATTAGTTGACTTTGAAATTAACGTTGGCTATTTTACACCATCACTTCGGTAATGTTTACCCAATCTATCTTATAACCTATGCGTATAATCTACTCTATATAGTCTACTCGTATAATTTAATCTAATCTAATCTTTGAACTCTTAACTTTTTTCTTTTTTAAAACTCATGATTTTAAGGTTAATGAGTTCTTTTGATATCATTAAGCAAGAAGCGAAGCCAGAAAATTTTTGTGATGGTATCATTAAATAATAATAGGTTTTTGTTAGATATTAGAAGTACTAATTTTCTTCCATGTAACAAATTATTAACATGGACTAGTGAAACTAATATGAAAGTAAATTATAGTTCATCAACATAAACCTCCTCGTGGGCCGTGGGAATTTACCCGCGATGATCTCTACGCGCAAACGAGTTGGTGTTTTGAGACTTGAGATTAGTCACTAAACGAGTTGATAAACGAGTTGAAAATGTAGGTAAATAATAATAATAATATCTTTGTACTTTTAGTAGTTATAAAATATTGAAGATAATTTCTTGGCCAAAGTATAGAACACAACACATGTACATGTCTTTATAGTAATAAATAAATAAAAGAATAAGTAACTGGACAGTATATGGATTAGAACTTGCACCGTCTTCTAAAGAATTGCAGAGTAATTGAAAAGTTAATGAAACCACTCAACCACCTTGACTTTTACTAAAAAGTTGCATGGTATAATGTGGCTCCGCCACTATTAAGCAGAAGCCCTTTGGTCTAACTTTAACGTTGTGTTTTCGAGTTTAGAAAAAGAAGAGATAAAACACTAATTAATCGTATTTGAGTTTTTTTTTTTTTTTTTTTTTTACTATAAAAGGGATTACAAAAGGAGAGGGTTGGAGGGAATATTGTACGGACTTTTTACATTTGATCACTATCACGCCAATTTTAAAAGGCAATGATGAAGCCCTTAAGTAAAAAATTAAAGCCATTAATATAATATGTAAGTGGTCCAACACTCTAACCAAACTTACTGGTCACGGATGACTGGTCCACTGATCAGAAAGGCCCAAACCACACATCGTGCTAAGGTTGTACGGAGTATTTATCTTCTATACCCACCATCATGGACATTTTAGAGGTACCGGCTAGGGATGAGATCGGTTCCGGAACCGTACTGAACTGTACCGGAACCGGTTAATACCGACATTAAAAATGGGTAAAATGGAGAACCGGAATGGTACTGAAAATACAATACAGTACCGGTACCGATACGGGATCGGTATTTTTCCGTTTTTTTACCCACTTGGTACTGATTTTTTTTTTTTTTTACAAATGCAACTATAATGTTATTTATTTATAATTATTTTTATTTTTTTATTTTTTTTACAAATGCAACTATAATGTTATTATAATAAGTTTATCCTATTTGAGTTCATAAGGAAGAATTTAAATACAGATTTTGTTTGCAAGTGTGTTACTACCTTAAATTGTTTTTTTCAAAGAAAAATAAATAACGAAGTTAGTTTTATGAAATTAATAATGAAATTAAATACAGTGAATATTTGATTTGTTCCTATAGTTCTATTAAACACTTTGAAATTTGGAAGCTCACATAATGTGTCTAGCTAAAAGCATATCAAGATTTACAACAACAAAAAATGAAAATGAAAAAAAAAAAAAAAAAAAAAAAAACCAATAAAGAATAGCAATATTGACAAAGACATCAATATATGTAGCCACATTACCTTACCTCTTCTATAAGAATAAATGCATACGACCATATAACCAACAATAAAGTAGGTAAGAATAACTATCATCAACAGATAAACATACTTGATCATCTGTTATGTATATCCTCCCGTATTGTTTATAATTATAGTTGAAGTAAGTGAAAGCTTATTTGGTAACTAGATCTTTACGAACTACTCCGTATTAGTTATTAGTTATATGATATGGACCTATTATAAAGAATAAAATATGGAGTATTAAATTTCGGTACCGAATACCGATTTCCCGAAAAAATATCGGAACCGTACCGGAACCAAAAACGTGCAATTCCTAGAATCGAAACCGATACCGAATCCCTTTTGGTACGGTTTTCGGTACCAGTACCGGTTCGATTTAAGTATCTCGGTTTATTTGCTCATGTCTAGTACCAACGGTCTCACTATTTTAATTGGTTAAATTAGACACAAAAAATGATTATTTATACATGTTATATATATATATATATATATATATATATATATATATATATATATATATATATATATATATATATATATATATATATATATATATATATATATATATATATATATATATATATAAAGATCGAAAGGATCCGGTGGTACACATGAATAAGATTGAAAGGTCCCGCTCTGATCGTCCTACAAACACTGGACGATAACATTGAAAGAGAGCGAGCACTTGAAATTGAAAAGATAATACATACAAAGGACCACCAAACCTAACTATGTAACACCCCGTTTTTCCCGTATATGATTTACAGGTGTATCGCGTATGCACGATAGGTGTATGAAGGATTTGAGACATGTTCGTGCGTTAAAGTTCTTGTATGCGAGAAGTGATCAGGCCACGACCAGGGTCGCGGCGCGGAGCTGCCGGCCGCGGCGCGACGAACCAAAGAATTCAGGATCAGGAGGCACGATAAGACAGCCACCAGACCGCGTTATATGTCGCTGCGCGACGATGAGGGCCGCGGCGCGGCGTTCTGGGCGGACTGGTACCAGATTTGCAATTTTAAAAGATATTCGAGGGTATTTTGGTCATTTCGCGTATGTGCCAGATTTGGGATCTTAAATCCCATCCACTCATTCATTTTCTTTATTTCTTTTTCCTTTTCTTCTTCATTTCCTCTCAAAACTTAAATACTTCAAATCTTTCAAGAGGGATTTTAGAAAGGAAGAAGCGGGATTCGATCAAAAGCGTAAGAGGCAACTTTGTTCTCCTCGTTCTTAGCTTCAAGGTGATACTAGCGGTAAGCTCTAACTCCGAATTTTGTTTTCGTGTTCTTCATCTAAATTTAGGGCTTTTGATTGTATGTTCATACATGGAACCCCACTAGTTGTTAATGGAAGATAATAACTAGGATTCGGGTTTATTAGTGATGAAGGCAAATTTTGGGTTGATTGATGATTTAGCCTTGTTTAGGGCTTTAAATTGAGTGTAATCACTATGATTAGTGATTATGGAAGTGTTGGAACTCATTTGGGTGTGTTGGTTGACTAAATTTGAAATGGGTCAAAATTAGGGTTTTGGTGTCAAATTGGGCAAGACAAGTGTTTAACACTTGTGTTCGGGTTTAATTGGCTTATTAGGACCATTGTCACTAGTGTTAGTGATTATTGGTTAGTTTGGGCGCGGTTTGAGCTTGGAAGTGCAATTGGGTCGAAATTGCACTAGTTGTCGATTTGGGTTGATTTGTATATCCTCCCTAATTGTGTTGTTGTATTTGTGATAATGAAATAGGTACATTCCATCGGCGAGTTGCGGATTATTCGGTGGCATTCATCAAGGCGACAAGGTGAGTGTTAATATCCTATGTGCATATGTATGTGTAGGATGGGTGCGGTCGGGTGAAGTGGTTCTCGGTTATAGAGCTCACTTCACATATAGGTGGACTTGATGGACTTGTGTAATAGGTCCAATTGGCACGGTTGTGCATTTTGGTTGACTACCTTTGGCGTGGTGCACACTTTGTGTGTACGTTATCACATATGCTTGTGATGTGGATTATACAACCCCAATGGCGAAGGGTTAGTATTGAGTTGTGATTGGAGAAGTGGATCACGTGTGGATGCGGATTCACGATGACGCGTGTAGTTTTGGTCATCTTATTGAGAAAGTGAGTCTCGTGTATTTCGGATTCACGATGACTCGTGTAGTTCGGTCATCTTATTGAGGTAGTGATCTCGTGTGGTTGCGGATTCACTAAGGCTCGTGTAGTTCGGCCAACCTCGATGTTTGTTGTGGTATTGAAGATAGTAGTCTCGTGTGGATGCGGATTTACTAAGGCTCGTGTAGTTCAGCCAATCTTCATGTTGGTAATTGGTAGTCGGTTTCGGTATTGGGTTAAGGGGTTAACCTTGGACGTTTGTATTATTTTATATATTGTTGTATTGTGGTGATGTAGCTAACCCTCCGGGTGTAGCTTATTGGCGTTGTTCACATCGTCGTTGGTGAACTTACTTTGTTGATTTATAGCTTGTTGTATAGTGATCGTACGGTATGCTTAGCTTAGCTTGCCTTTATGCTTGGATGTTCAGGTATGCGTTATTTGGTTACTTGTGTGGCGCGTCCATTTTATGCATATGTATGTATGTAGTATATTCTCACTCACTAAGCGTTAGCTTACCCTCTCGTTGTTTACTTTTTTTATAGATTTGCATGGAGGCGGTGGCTCGGGTAAGCGTGGGAACTAGTGGACTTGCGTAGTTTGCTTTAGAAGACGTGCTTATGGATTTATTAGGTTTGGGTAGCGTATCCCCAATCACCATGCTCGTTTTTTGTTGGAATTTAATATAGTCGGGTCGTGTTTGCCCGTTCGGATATTTAAACTATGTATTAAATGTTTTAAAAGTTTATTGAACTAATTATTTGTGTTAAAGATATTTTCAAAAACATAATTGGGACCTAAATATTAATGTATTAAAGAAAAAAAAATTACGGGCCGGTTTAAATACGGGTTGGGTTGTTTCAAACTCAAAATAATACATAAAATCCGACACGTATCTAACGCCGCAATCACCACTACTTAAAAGCCGCATAACCAACATGAACATCGGGCACTCCAGTAGCACCTAACCCGAGGCCTGCAAATCAAAGTAATCTCTCGCACCCAACAGACCCCGTAACAACTCCGAAACCAGAGAACACACAAGCCTGCTGAATAAGATCAAATCCCCGTTCGAGCAGAATAAAGGATCATGAGAGAACACTCCAATAAACATTAATTTTCCGAGGCCAACAAAGTCAACACACGTCGGCAACAACATCGAGCCCACCCGAATAAACTCGACTACGGGAAAGGTATGAACACAACAGTGACGCCACAAACAAACAGTGAAGAGCGCAAAGTTAAACCAATAGAAACCGGGCCATCATCACCGAATTTTCGAAGGTTTTACAAACCCGTGTACCCCAAAAGCCGGCTCCAGTCAGTGACCACCAACAGCCACCAACATGAACCAACACGCAGAATCCTGAAATCAAAGTCGCCGTCATCCTCCTAAGGCCGCCAACAGCCACAAAAGTAACCAGAGTTACCTTTAACGTCGGCAGCCTCAAGAAGTCATCAGGCAACCTCCAAGTACCATTCGTAGCTGCCTGCCACTATGTCGCCGTTAGCAACCGCCAAGGACCGGCAGTGATTTTCAGTGACACCAACCACCTCGGTTGTAACATCCCGTTTTTCATCATACATGTCCGAGGTACGTAATTGATCTTTAGAATATTCATACTTGGTTGTATAATTGTATAAAGATGATTGTACGATGCGTGTATGAAGTGTACTAAGCATATACGTGTTGATTGTTCGAATGTCGAAGAAAACTGGACGTTGTTTGAGTGACAAGGTGTGTACGTACCTTTTCGATCCTAAATAAAGTTTGAGTTGATGTTTCAAAACCTTACCATTATAAAGGAAACCTTTTTACGTTTCCAACAATATTTGATTCATCGAAAATGGAGTTACGGTCAAAAAGTTATGGCCAAAACAAGTTGCTGAAGTTCGGATGAAATAGGCAAACTTCGCGGCGCGACCAGAATCGCCACGACGTGACTTTTGCCTATTTTGAGGGTCAGAAGGCTTGGAAATGTGAACTAAAATCACCCTTTAAGCCACGGCGCGGAGGGTTTACTCCGCGGCACGACAATAGGCACGATCTGATGCTTTTCAGCCTTTTAATGAGTTAAATGAAGGGCAAAATTGGTATTTCCATGTGGACGGATTTGTAGCCATAATATCAGTTTGAGATCCAATTTTGGATCATTTTCACATCTACACAACTCTCTCATCTCATCTTAGAGAGAGAGAGAGGGAGATTTCTAGAGAGAGATTTAGAGATTTGGGGAAGAAGAAGCTTGAATCGATCAAAGGTCTGAGAGTTAAAGTTGTTCTCCTCGTTCACGACTACATTATGGTAGTATTGGTAACTATTTACTCGGATATGAGGACGGAGATCGTAATACACTACTTGTGCGGGCATCCCAAGGTGAGTGGAATAATTATACGTGTATGTATATAGTGTATTTATTTGTGTGCTATGGTATGAACCAAAGAGCCGGTAGTGCCATAGCATGTGCGAGTGTGCTATGATGTGAACCAAAGAGCCGGTAGCATCGTAGTACGTATGTTATAGTGTGAACCAAAGAGCGGGTAGCATTATAACATGAATTGTTAGGGTGTGAACCAAAGAGCCGGTAGCACCTTAGCGTTGTTAGAGTGTGAACCAAAGAGCCGGTAGCACTTTAGCGTGAGTATGACTCAGTGTTGAAAGAGCCGGTAGCATCATGACAATTGCGTAGTGGCGTGAACCAAAGAGCCGGTAGCGCTATAGCAAGTGACGTATGGTGTGAACCAAAGAGCCGGTAGCACCATAGCGTATGTATGGTTAACCATATTGTGTGTGTTTTGTTTATTTAGCATTTAATATTGAGATGAATATATGCTATTGATTTTGCTAGTTGCGGTATTGGAGGTTATTAGCTTTATACTTGGAGTTAGTATGCTAATTTAAATTGCTAGCAAATATGCGGTATGTGTGTAAGTGTTTGAAAGTAGGTATATTATATATGTATATGTATAATTATTGCATTCACTAAGCTTTATGCTTACCCCTCTCGTTGTTTACCTTTTACAGGTATTGTGATTATATGGCTAGCTAGTCATTAGACTAGACGTGTAGGAGCGTTTGGGCTCGATGAGGTAGCTTTCGGAGTTTGGGACGCGGATTGGAGATTTGGTAGTCCCTGAGATTATGCTCTTGGTATCGGGTTGGGTTATTTAGTATTAACCCGTGTTATGCGTAATTGGGTCATTATTACAAATGCTTTGTAATGTGTCTTTGTGTACCAAGGGTTATATTAAGTTGTTAAACGCAACGTAAAGATATTATGTTTTCGGTTAAAACAGAGTTGAAAATGTTATGTATTATTAATGGAATATTGGGACCTAACTTATATATAAAAAAAATGTGCTTCGTTTTTGGTAAACGAATTTGAGGTTGTTACAAGTGGTATCAGAGCATAGCCTAAGGGAATTAGGTGACCTTGGAATAGGTGCCTAGTCTTAGACTTATTGACGGTTGTGCGTTATTTGCGAAACGTGTAGGTTGACTTGTTGTTGTGGTGTACTTGTGTACATTTATTAAATTGTATATAGGTGTATATATATATACAGGTATCTAATTGTGCGGTGTCCTAAGGGCGAATATATTGGAAAGATTCGAATATTTGGCAGTTTTGAGTGGTCAAGTTCGCGATAAGGACTTTGGTCATTCGGGTACTAGGAGTTATCGCATGTTATTTTGTGTGAATGTTGCGTCAGTCCGGGTAAAGTACTTTGCGTGACCATGTGAAAATGGTAAGGTACTCAATTGTAATAGTGACTGATCACCATTATTACAGCCGTGTATCTTGACATCAAGCATGACATGACGAGTTCTGAACGGAGAAAACGTGGCATGGTTGGGGTAGATTCGGGATGAATTAGGAATCCTTTATTAGTTCCCAGGACATAGTGGTCTCGAGTGATGTGCTTGTTGTCACATCGGGTTCTTTGTGAGTTGGGAAGTGTTACGGTGGTTTCGGTTAGCTAAGGTGAGTGACTAACTCACGAGTTTGGTGCGTGCTTAGTCACACTAAGTAGTGGGTGCACTATTGAGATTGTCATTGGTTGTAGTCACTCATCGTAACTAGGATGACCGATTAGTGAGTGTGTATGCGACGAGGACTTGAATTCTGTAATGGGATGCGACAAGTCTAATGATCGTGGTATTGGGTTACACTCGGTAGAGTGTGTGGTTAGAGAATCGTGTAAGGATTCTAGTTGTGAGCCGCCTTGGAATTGGCAAATCGGGGAGTCTTCGGGTCGTTAAACTCATGGGAGTGGGACCCATATTACAATGGTTGCCTTAGTGCGCTAGTTTGTTGTGGAGTATAGGGTAACATTCCTAACGGAATACCCCTGTTTTTGTGGTTGTGCCGATATGTGAAAGGGTGTAAGACTTGGTGTTTCCAAGCACCTTTTAGTGTTAGATGAAAGGTTTCGTTAGTGATGTGCGTAGAGGTGTATATAAAATAGTTATAATTTTTACAACGAAATACTATTAAATACGATACAATTTTACACAAGATATTTATTTATTTATAGAATGGATATACCTAAACCTTGCTACAACACTTATAGGCAGTGTACCTAATCGTACAGTAGTGTAGTTTTTAGTAATTCCGGTTCGTTCCACAGGGAAAATTAAACAAGCTTAACGCTATATTAGTTTTAACTTATAAAAATACAAAAATATATATAAGTAGTATTATTATTATAAAAGGGGGTTTTTACCGTTTAATGACCGGTTTGTCGATTTTTAAAACATTAGTCGCAGTTAAAACCCAATGTAAAATATTAAAAATAAATATAACTTAATTTAAAGCGTAAAGTAAATAACGATAATGAAATTGCGATAATTAAAAGTGCGATAAAATATAAAATAAAGGAAATTAAATATGAAATAAAGGAATTATGCTTATTTAAACTTCCGTAATCATGATGTTTGGCGTGTTGCTTTTAGTTTATTCCCATGGGTTAATTGTCCTTTGTCATGGATTATTCGATATGTCCATACGGATTTGTCCATAATAATCCATCAGTCATAATCATAAAGTGCGAAAGTCTTCGTCAAATTATTCTTATTCCCGAAGTCAAATATTCCAACTAATTGGGGATTCGAATTGTAACAAGGTCTTAATACTTTGTTTAATGAATACACCAGGTTATCGACTGCGTGTAAACCAAGTTTTTACTACTTTGTTAACAATTACACCAATTACCCTTGAATGTAATCCACCCCTGTTTCAACAAGTCTATTAACTATTAATCCAGTTCCGTGTCCGGTAAAATAAACAATTATTGGTATTTATAGATATCCCGCCCACCGTACCCAGTCAAGCGTATGTGGTTATATATAAATACGTCAAATTATAAGTCTATATATTAATTTAATGAGGTATCGTTTAGTTAATATAAAACCCATTAATAGCCCATAGCCTAATTTCCACAAGTGTCGTTCTTTTATCCAAACCCCAATTATGGTACAAAGCTCAATTACCCAATTTTAATATTTTAGCTCAACAACATGATTACTTCGTCTTAAATAAGCATAATAATAACTTAGCTACGAGACATTAAATTAAAAATAACATTAACCATAACTTACAGTGATTAAAAAAGCGTAGCGTTACACGGACAGAATTTTGACTTATACCCTTACAATATTCGCTAACATACCCTTATTATTGGAATTTAAAATTAAAATTAAAATTAAAATTAAAATTAAAATTAATATATATATATATATATATATATATATATATATATATATATATATATATATATATATATATATATATATACGTTTATAGATAGAGAGATGGATATATGGTTTTATTTCATTCGACAAACTGCCTTTTTATAGCAATGTGGCCTGGATTTCAGGGCCATGCGATCGTATGGCTTTTGTGCCTCCAGGCCATGCGATCGCATGGTGGTAGGTAACAGCTCACAATTCTTTGTTTTCTTGTTTGTCGACGTTTTAATAAATAAATATAATATATAAATAATTATTAGAATTATTTAAATATTATATTATATTTATGTGCATAGTTGACTAGTAATTTTTAGTCCGTTGCATCGAGCGTTGAGAGTTGACTTTGGTCCCGGTTCTGGATTTTCGAACGTCCTTGCGTACATTTTAATATCTTGTATTTTGCGTTTCGCGTCTTGTACTCTTGTAATTTTGAGACGTTTCTTATCAATAATTGGAACCTCTTTTATTATACTTTGTACTTTTGAGCTTTTTGGTCGTTTGCATCTTCAATTCGTCGAATCTGTCTTTTGTCTTCACCTTTTATTATTTAAACGAATATCACTTGTAAATAGAACAATTGCAACTAAAAGCTTGTCTTTCTTGAGGGATAATGCTATGAAATGTATGTTCGTTTTTAGCATTATCAAATATTCCCACACTTGAGCGTTGCTTGTCCTCAAGCAATATAGTCTAAAAATACTAGAATCACTTCTTTATTCTTCACACTTTGTGCATTAGTGATTTTTATACGGCGGTATAAACAATGGTAGTAACGTTGTAGTTTACAGTCCCACATGACTATGGAAATTTAGATCCTTTAAGGAAATTAGATCTTTATGAAAACATTTGATCTTTTGAAAATTAAATCTAGTTTTTACCCTAGATAAGTTTTCCGGAATAACCCTTCACCGGTGTTTGCAAATTATTTTTTTGTGGGTTTGGTGGGTTTCAGATTTGAAAATTTTAGCTCAAAAATTGTGGTTTTGTGTCACCCACTTGCTAACCTTGTATTGGGAAAGCAACACGTCCAGTATACTTGCTCCGTATATTACCTTTCGATAAACTACCGTCCGGTTGTAAAGGAAAGCGTTGAACAAGCAACTATTAAGGCAATGTCCCCTGACATGCTTTTAATTATGGTCTATAACGTGTCGGATGCAATTACTATCCTTTGTAGGAGCAATAGTAAAGCTCACCCTATAGTTTTTCGGCCTGGCACAAGGTCCTGACTTTGACCATATTATGCAACCACCGTTCTTACGGTTGACACCCGATTTGGTTCAGGTGACCTAATGAACTCCAGGTGAATTCCTAGGATTTTACGTTCAATGGTAATGAACGCATTGAAAAAAAGGGTTTTCAGAAAACAAATCGTTTTATAATTTTGATCAAAATATTTTCTCGTTCAAGCTCTAGTTTAGATATCATTGAATTTCATGAGTTTGTAATTCTCAATCTTTAAGGTCAATCTCTAGGATTGAGTAATATCAGGCTTAAAAGCTGATCTTTGATCTTTTAAGGAGATTATCCTTTCTGGGGGTCTGATTCATTAGTCTTATCAAGCTAATTTGCACAGTGTCCTCCCTATTTTACGAGACAGATCCTCTCATGGTTAGGATAAGTCTGACCACTTGGCGACCCTGTTTGATGCTGAGGTCCATGGATTTCCTGCTGATTTTAGTGATGAATTTTCTAGATTTTTCGTCAACCTACAGCTGGTCTGGACGACAACTTCATGACCTAAATCAAGAAGCGCGTGTCTTTTTCGGAAGACTTTACTTCCTTTTAATGATGGAATTGATTCATCGTGTAGATCCATCTTTCTTTTAAATGTATTACAGTAAATTGGGTAAAACTGTTTAGATTAGTCTAAAGCAAAAGTATCTTCATTTATTTGTTACAAAAATATGTGACTTATGTTTTAAATAACTTGGTAAATTTTTCCCACACTTGGCTTTTATTTTCCTTTCTTTGCCTTTTTATTGTCCTCTATTCAATTTTAAATGAATTCTAACATTTTGGTTTGTTTTTCAATTTATGTCCTTTCTGAGGTAACAATAATTTTGGTGTTAACACCTAGTTTTATCGTTCATAAATATGTATAAACATGATTTTGAGTTCATTTAATTGAAAATTTTGAAAATTTTTACTAGAATTGGGTAGTCAATATATAAGACTAGGGCTGTTCTTTATTATCAGAGAGCACTAGATTCTAATACAACTACTGCTTTACTAGTATTTTTAATGGTAACCAAGTGTATAAGTTTAAATTTTAAAAATCCGAAAGAATTTACCCCCTTCCCACACTTAAGATCTTGCAATGCCCTCATTTGCAAGAAATCAGTAACAATTTAAATTATTGAGGGTGATTAGCGTAGAAAAATGATTAAATAAGATTAAAAATAATGATAATAAAATTTCTCGTCCCTCCCTCGGGTAAAGCAATTTCGGTTCAACGACCTAGTTTTCAACTCATGACGAATTTTAAAAATCAAATTTTTAACTTAGTGAAATAAAGTAAATTTTTATTTTTAAATTCACACCAAACTTAAATTTAAAATGCATAAAATTAAAAATTCATATTAGTAATATTAAAAATTCATACCAAATTTATATTATATTTTTGTTTTTATACATACAAACTTATATAAAAAAAAATATTAATTTTTCAAATATTTAAAAATTTAAATATATTGATTTTAAAAACTTTATAATATTAATTTAATATTTATATATTAATTTTAAAAACAAAGTAAAAATAAAATTAAAAATCTTTTTGGTCTATTATCCCACTTTAATCAATCAAATATTATCAAAAATATACGCCCCTCTTTTCGGTAAAGTAATTTCGGTTTCATAACCTAGTTTAACTCATGACGAATTTCTGAAATATTTTGGGTTGATTGATTAAAGATATTTATACCTTAAGAATAAACGGTAAATTTCGCAGTGATGTAGTAAATTTTTGTATGATATCAATAATTTCGGTCGCAAAACCAATTTTTATTGAGTACTAATTTAATACTTTATAGCGAACAATTTAGCGTTTATTATCAAAAGGTTAAAAATAAAAATAAAAACTGAAAACTGTACAAACTTACCTGTGAAATAGAATTCTTAGTGACCTGCTTTAGCCCACTCATAAGATAGTCGGACTAATTGGTTTTCCATAGCTACATAAGCGTAACCTCGAGCATTTAATGTTTTTTCTTCGAAACATATGAACGTTCCATCTCTGCATAAAGTAACAAATTCGGTATTGTAATATGTCTGATTCGTCGAGCATTTTCCTTCGTGTGACCATTTTCCGCATTTGTGATATCTTTCAAGGTTTCGTGCTCTTCTTTTCGCTGCGGATTTTGATTTTCCTTTAAAACTGTAACTTATTATTTTCGTTTCTGGATTCTTTTCTTACTCCGTCCAATTTACCTCTGATTAATGATACTATTTCACTTGGAAGGGTGTCATTATTACGTTTAGTGATTAAAGCGTGTAGCATTAGACCATGGTTTAGTTCACAGGAAGTCTTCATCTCGTAAAACCTAAAAAAAATAAAAATTCAGAATGGGGGGAGAAGACTAGTTCTTTAGGGTCTGCTAGGGAAAGACCATTCGGATTCCATTCTCGAGAACTACACGAAAACAGAATATCTAACTCTAACAGAAATACATATTATCCTAAAAAGATTCAAACCTCCCCACACTTAGTTGAAATTGTGATTAACGTTATTTTCAATTGGATCATCAACAACTTGTATATCTTTGACTTTTACTTCAATCCATTTGTTGATTTCCTCCATAACTTTCACAAATTCAACTAACATTGCCTTTTCTTTTGGCGATAAATTGGATATTAATCGGTTACATAACTTAAAGTTTCCCTTAATCTTTGCATCGTGAATCCGTTTATAAAGTTTTTTCGTTGAACTGTTAAAAACGGGTTCATCTAATTTCTTATCATCAACGGGGTTCTTTGTGATCGGATCATCATTAAGTGTTTCTTCATCTTCCCCACACTTATGCATTTTTATTGGTTTAACAGTTTTGGTTAGTGGAGATCTAAACTTTCGGTTCATAAAGGTGATCGATGTATCACCATCCCTAAGTGTCATTCTACCTTCTCTTACATCAATGAATGCCTCGGTGGTTGCTAAAAATGGGCGACCTAAAATTAGAGGAATATCAAGGTTTTCCTCCATATTAATCACTATGAAGTTTGCAACAAAGGTCAAACTTCCCACGTTAACAAGTAAATTATTTGCTATTCCAACCGGATGTTTAATGGTTAGGTCAAATGATTGAACACCTATTTTGGTTGGTTTTAATTTACCCATACCTAATCTTTTGTATAACGAAAGAGGCATAATATTTACACTTGCTCCTAAATCTGCGAGTCCATTATATACAGCACCATCATTAAGCAAGCAAGAACTGATAAATTCACCCGAGTCTCCTGCTTTAGTAAGTCGAGTTGGTTTGTAAACCTTTTTCGGGTGTTCTTTTCTTGGTTCTTTCACTTCTATTTGAACTTCTTGTTCACATTTTTCTTCGTTTCTTGGAATGGGAAGTTTGTATAAGAATTCTTCTTCATCACTCCAATTTGAATCCTCCCTATTTTCCAATTTTGATTTTTCATATGTTGTTGATACAATATGTATGTTTTCATTTTGAAGGTTTTCTTGGGTGGTGAAATTATGATTGACTTCATTGTCAACTTCCATCGGACCATGTATGTAATGTTTAACTCTGTGACCATTAACTTTAAATTCAATCCCATTTGAATTTATTAACTCTATTGTTCCGTATGGGAAAACGCTTTTGACTATGAATGGTCCAGACCATCTTGATTTCAATTTTCCAGGAAATAGCTTGAATCGTGAATTGAAAAGAAGAAATCTGTCTCCTTCTTTAAATTCTTTTGAACTTCTGATTCTTTTATCATGCCATTTCTTCGTTCTTTCTTTATAGATTAACGAATTTTCGTATGTCTCAAGTCTTAATTCTTCTAATTCGTTTAGTTGACTTAATCGTAGACGTCCGGCTTCATGTAAATCAAGATTACATGTCTTCAAAGCCCAAAATGCTTTGTGTTCAATTTCTACTGGAAGATGACATGCTTTTTCGTAGACGAGTCTAAAAGGTGTGGTTCCAATTGGAGTTTTGTAGGCTGTTCTAAAAGCCCAGAGTGCATCATCCAATTTAATGGACCATTCCTTCGGATTTGATCCTACGGTTTTCTCTAGAATACGTTTTAATGCTCGGTTGGTACTTTCAACTTGTCCACTTGTTTGTGGATGATAAGCAGTGGAGATTTTATGAGTTACTCCATATCTTTTGAGAACTTTCTCAAGTTGATTATTACAAAAATGAGTACCTCGATCACTTATTAAAGCTTTCGGTGTTCCAAACCTTGCAAAAAGACGTTTTAAAAATTTGACTACAACTCGTGCATCGTTAGTTGGGAGAGCTTGTGCTTCCGCCCATTTGGATACATAATCAATGGCAACGAGAATGTAGAGATTATTATGAGATTTTGGAAATGGACCCATAAAGTCAATACCCCAAATGTCAAATACTTCACATACTTGAATGACATTTTGTGGCATTTCATCACGTTGACTTATTTTTTCGGCCCTTTGACATGCATCACAGGATTTGCAAAGAAGGTGTGCGTTTTTGAAAATTGTAGGCCAATAGAATCCAGCATCATAAACTTTTCTTGCTGTAAGTTGAGGCCCATAATGCCCTCCTGTTGGTCCTGTGTGACAATAGTTTAAAATTTGACTGGCTTCATCTCCGAATACACATCGGCGTATTATTCCATCGGGACAACTTTTAAACAAATGTGGATCTTCCCAGAAATAGTGTTTTATATCACTAAAGAATTTCTTTCGTTTTTGGTACGATAATCCTTTTTCAAGGAATCCACATACTAAGTAGTTTGCATAGTCTGCAAACCATGGAATTTCATTATAATCTATCTTCAATAGATATTCATCAGGAAAGTTGTCTTGTATGGCCGATTCATTTAGAACTTCTAATTCAGGATTTTCAAGATGAGAAAGATGATCAGCAGCGAGATTTTCTGCTCCCTTTTTATCTCGGATTTCAATATCGAACTCTTTTAAGAGTAAGATCCAACGGATTAATCTTGGTTTAGCATCTTGTTTTAAAAATAGGTATCTAAGAGCAGAATGGTCGGTATAGACCACCGTTTTAGCTAGAACGAGATATGATCGAAATTTGTCAAAAGCAAAGACAATAGCAAGGAGTTCTTTTTCAGTAGTTGTATAGTTCATTTGTGATCCTTGTAACGTCTTACTAGCATAATTAATAGGTTGAAATCGTTTTTCAATCCTTTGTCCTAAAACGGCTCCCATTGCAAAATCACTTGCATCGCACATAAGTTCGAATGGTAGATTCCAATTTGAAGTTATCATGATCGGCGCATTAGAGAGTTTTTCTTTAAGAATATTAAAAGATTTGATACATTCATCTGAAAAGATGAATGGAGCATCTTTTTCTAGGAGTTTATTCATAGGAGTGGCAATTTTAGAAAAATCTTTTATGAAACGTCGGTAAAAACCGGCATGCCCTAGAAAACTCCTAACTCCTCTAACATTGGTGGGATGTGAAAGTTTAGCAATTACATCTACTTTAGCTCTATCCACTTCAATTCCTTCCTTTGAAATTTTATGACCAAGAACGATGCCTTCTTTAACCATGAAATGGCATTTCTCCCAATTAAGTACTAGATTTGATTGTTCGCATCTAATAAGCATTCGTTCAAGATTAAATAGACATGTTTCAAAAGTATCACCAAAGACTGAAAAGTCATCCATGAAAACTTCCATGCATTCTTCTATCATGTCATGAAAAATCGCCATCATGCACCTTTGAAAGGTTGCAAGGGCGTTGCAAAGTCCAAATGACATGCGTTTGTAAGCAAAAGTACCATAAGGGCACGTGAATGTGGTTTTCTCTTGGTCCTCGGGTGCTATTGGAATTTGAAAATATCCTGAAAATCCATCTAGAAAACAATAGTAACTATTTCCGGCTAATCTTTCCAACATTTGATCAATGAAAGGTAAGGGAAAGTGATCTTTTCTGGTGGCGTCATTTAATTTTCTATAATCAATACACACATGCCATCCTGTTACAGTCCTAGTAGGAATAAGCTCATTTTTCTCATTTGTGATGACAGTCATGCCACCCTTCGTAGGTACGCATTGAACTGGGCTTACCCATGGACTATCAGAAATTGGATAAATTAAACCTGCATCAAGCAGTTTAATAATTTCTTTCTTAACAACATCTTGCATATTAGGATTTAGTCTTCGTTGGCGTTGCACATACGTTTTATGACCTTCTTCCATAAGGATTTTACGTGTGCAATACGAAGGACTTATTCCTTTAATATCATGAATCTTCCATGCAATAGCTGGTTTATGAGCTTTCAACACAGAAATGAGTTGAGATTTTTCATTTTCAGTAAGAGAAGACGATATTATTACAGGTAATTCAGACTCACCATGTAAATAAGCATATTCCAAATGGTTTGGAAGTGGCTTTAACTCTAATGTCGGTGGTTCTTCTATCGATGATTTATATCGATATCTGTCTTCTTCTTTTAGCATTTGAATTTCTTCTGTTGTTGGTTCATATCCATTAGCCATAAGTGTAGCTAACATTTCAGTTTCATCAATTGGTTCAGTTCCTTCTCCTAAAGAACATTCTCCTGTTCCTTGTAATTCTGGAAATTCTTCTAACAATTCTACATGTGAATCTATGGTTTGAATATAATAACATGTATCATCTGCAGATTGCGGTTGTTGCATTGCTCTATCAACTGAAAAGGTAACACTCTCGTCCTCTATACTTAGGGTCAGTTTTTTACCGAACACGTCTATTATTGCTTTAGCTGTGTTTAAGAATGGTCTTCCTAATATGAGAGGTACTCGAGAATCTTCTTCCATGTCCAGAATAACAAAATCTACTGGAAATACTAAAGTTCCAACTTTAACTAGCATATTTTCCATTATCCCTCTAGGATATTTTACTGATCAATTGGCTAGTTGTATGCTTATTCGTGTTGGTTTCAATTCTTCGAGGTCTAGTTTAGCGTATAGTGAATACGGCATTAAATTTATACTAGCACCTAAGTCTGCCAATGCTTCTATTGAACCAAGACTTCCCAGAAAACATGGAATTGTGAAACTTCCTGGATCAGATAGTTTTTCTGGTATCTTATTCAACAACACTGCAGAACAATTAGCATTCATAGTAACAGCCGAGAGTTCTTCCATTTTCTTTCTATTTGTGATTAGATCTTTCAAGAATTTAGCATATCTAGGCATTCCTGAAATCACATCAATGAAAGGAAGATTGACATTTATCTGTTTAAACATATCCAAGAATTTGGATTGCTCGGCTTCAAGTCTCTCTTTTCTCATTTTACTCGGGTAAGGAAGTGGTGGTTGGTATGGTTTAACATAAGGTTTAGCCTTAACTGTGTTATCTTCATTAACCTTTTCAACTACCGGTTCTTTTTCCTTATCTTGTTCGGATTGTGGTTCTTGTGGAGTAGGAATAGCTTCATCAGAAATTACAGGTATTTCAGGTGGTTTAAGTTTAATACCACTTCTTGTGGTAATGGCTTTAGCTGTTTCATTCCGGGGGTTAGCATTTGTATCACTAGGTAGACTTCCCGGTTTTCTTTCACCTATTAACCTTGCTAGGTTACTTACTTCTTGTTTCAGATTTTGAATAGAAGCTTGTTGATTTCTAAATGCTTGAGCATTTTGTTCATTGGTTTGTTTCTGAGATGTGAAAAACTGTGTTTGAGATTCAACTAGCTTCGACATCATATCTTCTAAATTTGGTTTTTTATCATCGGTTTGTGGTGGTTTATTTTGAAAAATAGGTCTTTGCTGGTTGTAAGTATTGTTGGATACTTGTTGATTACTTGGACCTTGTTGGTTGTTGTATGGAACATTTCGGTTATAATTCTGGTTTTGATTGTAGATCGGTCTTGGCAGTTGATAATTATTCTGATAATTATTTCCAGGCCTTTGGTTTTGTATGAAACATTCTCTCTTTGTTCCATTGTTAGTTCAATACTGAGACAATCTTTTGTCAAATGTGGTCCTCCACACTGCTCACAACTAATTCTTATTGAGTGAATATCTTTAGTCATCTTTTCCATTCGTCTCTCGACAGCATCTATCTTTGCAGAAATGGAATCAAAATTATGGCTAGAATCGGCTCTAGCTGCTTTAGATGATCTAACGATATCTTTTTCTTGATACCACTCATGTAAGTGGGAAGCAGTGTTATCAATAATTTTGTAAGCATCAGTTGCGGTTTTCTTCATAATGGAACCACCAGCTACTTTATCGATGTCTTTTCGTGTAGTGATGTCGCATCCTTGGTAGAATATTTGTACTATTTGACAGGTGTCTAAACCATGTTGCGGACATCCTCTTAATAACTTTCCAAATCTTATCCAAGCCTCATATAGAGTTTCATTTGGCTTCTGTATGAACGTAACAATTTCTCCTTGAAGTCTCACGGCTTTAGATACCGGAAAGAATTATTTGAGAAATTTTTCAACTAAAACGTCCCATGTATCAATCGCCCCTTCAGGTAACGATTCTAACCAATCTTTGGCTTCTCCCTTTAAAGTCCAGGGAAATAACATGAGATATATGTGACGACCCGGAAATTTCCGATCAAATTTAAACTTAATATTAATATGAACTCAACACGATAAGCAAAGTCACGATAAGCAAAGTCTGTAACATTGAGTCTTAAAAATTTTTGAAACCGTTTACATCGATGCATTTGACCTTTGACCATTCCCAACGATTCACGAACAATTAATTGTAAATAAATATGTACAAGTGTATACATATATAAATGTAAATAAATATAATAATTGGATATAATAAAATTTAATCATTTGAATTAAGAATTGTTATTATTAAGTATTGACATTAAGAATTACTATTACTATTATTATTATTATTATTATTATTATTATTATTATTATTATTATTATTATTATTATTATTATTATTATTATTATTATTATTATTATTATTATTATTATTATTATTATTAATATTCTTCTTATACATATCATGTGATTACTAATGTGTAATGTTAATATCTAATATAATAAATTTAATTATAAGTTAAACTATAATTGTAATAATAATAATATTATTACTTTCAATGTTAACACATATAACAGTATTACTAATATTATTACGAAAATGGTTATAAATATGAGTTGTTATAGTATCATTAGGATTATAACATGAAAATGTAATACATGTAATTTGTTATATCTTTTATATCACTTGTATTATTAGATATTACTATCATTATTATTAAGAATTTTTAATATTATTATAAATTAATATTATTATTATTATTATTAATACTTACATATTAATCTGATTTCCTCTCATTATAAAATCTGCCATATTTTTTCTTTTCTTTTTAACTCTGTCGATTCCAATACAAATCAAATTCAATCTGTAGTTGATTGGTTCTTTTGGCTCAAGTTGGTACGAATTAGAATATAGCCATACAAATAAAACCAAATTCTGTTTAATGTCCTAATCTAATATTATTCTTTTTATTTTTTTTATTTGTTTCCTCTGTTCTCTGGTTGAATTGGTCGACAAGTGCCATTCATAAATGGAAAAAGCCTTCACAGTTTAATAAGAGTTAAATCAACTTTTCATCATCACTAACAACTTCTCAAGTCTCCTGTTATTAGTTGGTAAGGTAAAAAGATTTTTTTTTTTTTTTTGTAGCGACATCCCTGTGATAAAACTTTTTACTTCAAACTCGATGTACAATCAATTTACAAAATCTATTAGTGCAATCTTGTTAGGATTCAATAGCTTAAACTATCTGCAAAAATTCATGTCTCAGTTCTTTATATCAAGGTAGAATTTTGAAGTCAAAGTTTGTAATTTAAAAAGTCAAACTGTGTTCTTCAAACGAATTCAAGTTACCTGTTGTGATTCAATTCAAATTGACAATTTCAAAAGTTTCTAGGATGTATTTGCAAACTACTTCGTGTTATAACTTTAGGCTGAAACAATCTCGAACTCAAAATCATTATTTTTTTTTCTTCCAAACCGTAACTGCAGTAGCAGTTCTTCGGTTTTCTTTTTTTTTATTATTCTGTTATTTTTTTTCAATAGATTTAAACATCGATATTGTTTATTTAATTTTATTTTGAGGTATATAAATCAATTAGTAATGGTTTGTTTTGAGGATTAATGCTCTGGTCGATTGTTTAGAGGAGGAAGGAGAAACAGGTAGTCAGACATGTTATAATAAATAGATATAGATTACGAATTAAATCAGAAATATAATGGTAGAGCAATGGTTATGAGGGTGTGCGGGCTTCCGGGAGGTCATGGGTTCGAGTCCCATCTTGTGCAATTCTTTTTACAGCAACTTTAAAAAGGTATAAATCTTAGATAAATATATACATATATATTCTTATTTTACTAGTATGATTATCATTCTTATTATTATTGTTACTAGTATAGTATTATTATTAATTATTATTATTACTTACTAATATTATTGTACTATTAGATTATTAACATTAATATAGTTATGTTATAATGAGTATTAGTATTAACATTATTATTATTAGTATTATTATTATTATTATTATTATTGTATCATTATTATTGTTATTACTAAATATTATGATTACGAAAGCATTATAAACAAATATGAAGTTAGTGATAAAAGTGGTTATGGTAAAATTCGGAAACTAGTTATAAATTATATGTGTACTTGTACAAATATGTATATGAATGTGAAATTAAATTATAAGAAACTCTAGTTATAAGTTAGAAATTTAATACGAGGTTTGTTATAAAAATTATTATTGTCAACAAGGTTATTATTATTATCCTTTTGTTATTAAAGTAAGGTATCATAGAAATTAAAAATTATCAAAATTATTATATTTATCATTATTAAAATCAACACTATTAGTATTAGTATTACTACTATCATTAATATTATCCTTCTTATCATTTTAGTAATATTACAAATAGATATTTTTTTATATATATATAAAAATACATTACGATAGTATTAATATTAAGTATCACTCAATTTTGATATAATAACTAAGCTATATATGAAGAATATCAACTAATATATAAAAATATATTTTTACCATATATAAACCTTAATACGAAATATTATCATTAACATGTTACAATGAATATTAGTTATATAAAATATACATAAATTTATTCTATCTATTTAACACATAATATCATAAGTACGATTATTAATAATAATATATATAAGTTTGATCGATTACGAGTATATGTTTTAATATATATATATACAATTGATATAGGTTCGTGAATCCGAGGCCAACCCTGCATTGTTAGATGTCGTCTTATGTATTTTTACTACAAAATACATTAGGTGAGTTCATTTGCTCCCTTTTTACTCATTACATTTTTGGGCTGAGAATATATGCAAATGCTTTATTAACTGTTTTATAATATTTATATGCGTGAGTTTCATTTGCCCTTTTTACTCTTTACATTTTTGGGCTGAGAATACATGCAAATGTTTTATTAACTGTTTTACAATATTTATATGCGTGAGTTTCATTTACCTTTTTACCCTTTATATTTTTGGGCTGAGAATACATGCGCAACTTTTATAACTGTTTTACGAAATAGACACAAGTAATCGAAATTACGTTCTATGGTTGAATGATCGAAACTGAATATGCCCCTTTTTATTAAGTCTGGTAATCTAAGAATTAGGGAACAGACACCCTAATTGACGCGAACTCTAAAGATAGATCTATCGGGCCCAACAAGCCCCATCCAAAGCACCGGATGCTTTAGTACTTCGAAATTTATATCATGTCCGAAGGAGGATCCCGGAATGATGGGGATATTCTTATATGCATATTGTGAATGTCGGTTACCAGGTGTTCAATCCATATGAATGATATTTTTGTCTCTATGCATGGGACGTATGATTATGAGAAATGAAAGTATGAAATCTTGTGGTCTATTAAAATTATGAAATGATTCTTTATGATAAACTAATGAACTCACCAACCTTTTGGTTGACACTTTAAAGCATGTTTATTCTCAGGTACGAAAGAAATCTTCCGCTGTGCATTTGCTCATATTAGAGATATTACTTGGAGTCATTCATGACATATTTCAAAAGATGTTGCATTCGAGTCGTTGAGTTCATCAAGATTATTATTAAGTCAATTATATTTGGATATATTATGAAATGATTTACATGCCTGTCAACTGTCGATGTAACGAAAGTTTGTCTTTTAAAAACGAATGCAATGTTTGTAAAATTTATCATATAGAGGTTAATTACCTCGCGATGTAATCAACTGTTGTGAATCATTTGTAATCGATATGGACTTCGTCCGGATGGATTAGGACGGGTCTCTACAGTTGGTATCAGAGCGGTGGTCTTAGCGAACCAGGTCTGTATTAGTGTGTCTAACTGATAAGTCGTTAGGATGCATTAGTTAGTCTGGACTTCGGCCGTGCCTGCATGTCAAAAGTTTTGCTTATCATTAGTGTCGAAAGTATTTGCTTATCATCCTTAAAGTCTAGACACATCTTACTGCCTCTATTTCCTAGATAGTGTATAGACAAAACTCATATCTTAGCATATCTGCTAATTCATATCTTAGCGTATCTGTTACTGTTACCTTTGCCTGACAGTTTCCGTAGATCCCTCCGTAACTTATGGGATTTTAGTATTATATATGCATATGTAAATTATGTATTGCAGGGTACTAATCTACATCCTATAATCTATTTAATATCGAAAATCCTTCATCTGATCGTACGAGATGAATCCCTCAACCAGTTCGAGTCCCTCAGATTTCGATAGCTAATCCGATAGTTATTCCGACAGCTATTCCGACATGGATGTTCACCTAAGCTCCGGAGGCAACGTCACCAGAATGAATCAACCAATCAATCATCCTCAATTCATTTGATGGGTTCGTAGTCGACTTAACCGATGGAGACGAGAGGAAGGCGATCCTTTCCACCCACCAACCGAATTCACCTCTCGGTGAAGAACCAGAAACACTTACCGGCGAACCTGTTTGAAACACCAATTTCTCTCTCAGAGTATCTCACCACGACTAAATCAGAACTCAGATTCTAAACCTTATTCATCCGCTCGTTTCGACCGACAATCATCCCGGAATAATAGAAGAAGTCATCGAACTTCGCGCTCGAGTAATCAATCTGGAGAATAAGGTGCAAAAATTACCAGCTTCAGCAACATCACCGGCACCAACAGTACCATCAATAACAACACCAGTACCATCAACAATCCATGCCTCGATGTCTCATTCTATACCTTGAGTACAATTATCGTTCTACGTATCGTTCTACATCATTTATCTTCGTTCGACATGGCGATTATGTAATCTCTAATATTTTAGAGATTATATATTCTTGTTCCAACGGTAAATCAAATGAGTTTAATATCATATTGACTCATTAAATCCATGGTTACATCTGAAGAAAATATATATGTATATATGTTTTCATAAAGATTGTAATTAAAAATTCTTTCGTACAAACTGATAATGGTGAAAATATTTTAACGGGTAGGTAATACCCGAGACATATTCAGATTTCACATTAATAAGTTACACTGTACATTCTTCGAAGCTGATTCAACAGTCATTTACTATCCTACTTACATCCACCGATATACAAATCCGTTCACCACAAAATAGCCATATTCATCCAATTTCATATTGGGATTTTGATTTATCCGAATCCAACAAGTGGCATAATTAAGAAAACATTTGACAAAAATAAAATTTGTTAGAAACAAACAAATTAACTATGAGAAATTTTCTTAAGAATCCACGCTAACTGTTCCTAACTAATTGTTCCTAGCTAACTGATTACATTTTATTTATCGCAATTTAATTATCGCAATTTACATTCTCGCAATTTTATTTATCATCATTTAATTTCTGTTATTTACTTTACGCACTTTATTTATCGTTATTTAAATTCTGTTATTTATTTTACGCACTTTAAATATCGGGACACGTATACAAGGTTTTGACATATCATATCGACGCATATATATATATATATATTATTTGGAATCACCATAGACACTCTATATGCAGTAATGATCGAGTTCTCTATATAGGGTTGAGGTTGATTCTATAATAATATATATACTTTGAGTTGTGATCGAGTCTGAGACATGTACACGGGTCACGATACGTATTAATTAATTCGAATATTATATATTAAACTTCATATGAATTATTGGACTGTCAACTGTGGACTATCGACTGTGGACTAATAAGATTGGACAATTAAAATGAATTAAAATATTGATTATAATATATGAAACTAAACAATTCTTCAAGTTTGCCACTTGATTTCATCTTAAACTTCATTTGTATCTTGACGATTATAATCTGCGTTCAAATCTTTCATGATTCTCGAAAACACCTCAATCGAGAGGATAAACCAACCGCACTTCATCTACGGGAAGGAAAGATTGATGCATATAGTTATGCACCTGAAAACTCTCGGAAACTGAGTAAACGTTTAACGCGCAACTGTGCTAATTCCTTTAACGTTATTATTACCGAAAATAACTTTTCAAAATCTCTTTTCAAATTAGACAACTTTGTCACAGCTCCAGCAAGTCAACTTCGACCTTTCGTTAGTAACAACCTTATTATAACCTTGATTTATATGCGTGCTCTTTTATTGTTACCGGGGAACCTTTTATTATATTCCACCATATTACTAGCAGATGTACCAGCAACCTCGTCGCTCCTTGGTTTAAATCTCTCCGACAAATCACTAAATTTATCTATTGAAGTCTCATCATGTACTCATCCGCATCTTGTAACAAGAATTGTCATACCAATTACTGAGAATCAGAAAATCTGTATTGTGAGTCTCGCAACGTTTCCATATCAACAGTTAAATGTATAACATTTATCTCTTAGAATTATAATCTTTCATTCTGAAAGTCTGAAGGGCACCCAGTCTGCAAATCAATACTCTGAATATTGAAAAAGTTGAATGAAGCAACAGAAACCGTAGACAAACATAAACGACCTTAATCATCGGAAGTTTGATGATAAAGAATAGTATGTTGGAAAAGCTCAGAAAAGTTGGAACTGGAAAACGGATTGAGCTAACCATGAAAGAGATCAATGACAAATACAAAGACCATACCCTATATTCAAAGAATCCGGGTAATTCTGAATCCGATGAAACCTTCAATGAATATCTTGCTCCGTACTCATGTTAAAATCTTGCGGAAAATCTTTCTTCATCAACCATCGAACTTAGAAATTCCAAAATATCATCATGAATATCTTCGATATTTCTGAAGATATTTTTATAAATATTCTCGTCCGAAATTATTTATCTCTTAGTGATATCAGTGTTACATCATATAGAAACTGTTAGTTTCTATATTATGTAAACTTTCGAGCTTAAAATATGAATGTTATTGAAGTAATGTTGGGAACTGATGCATGAGTTAGCATAATATAATGACACTTGATCAACGTGATTATATTACAGTAAGTCATGCTGAGTTTCTAATGGAACATGATGATTCACAGACCCTACCTCATCATGTGCCATGTTACATAACTCTTTCATTCTGCTTAATCTCTGAACGTAACAAGAAATTATATTCTTGATAGTTCTATTCTTCCGTGATGTTGATAAATTTGAAAATCAAATCCTGCTATCATGTTCCTTCGTGCTTCGAACGTTATAATCATTCGAAACTTCATACCTACGAATTCTGGACCATTATTCGCTTGACTTAGAGGTCGAGAGAAGAATAAAAAAAAAGGCAAAGAGCTCCAAATTATAAGAGAAGATATAAAGCTCAATCACAACCCGGTGGTTACAAACCGTGGATATTAATACGAATAACAACATAAAGACATGGTATAATCAAGAATAGTATCACCCTAAGGTTATATTAAAGTAAACAAATTTTCTGGTGGAAGATTGAAAAGAAGGAGGACAGAAATGATAATTAGGAAAATATCAGGGTTTAGAATTGGATTAAGCGTTTTCATAATCTTTTGAATTTGGGGATTGTATAGAAATAGTGAGAATAAGGGAATGGAAGAGTTTAATTTATAATGAAAATATCAGACAGAGTAATCGAGGTAGATCACCGTATTTAATTTTAGAGATCTTAATTTCCTTACCCGCCGAAGAATCAAATCTTTTAGATTTCGAAGATTTTCTTCAAATCCCTTAAATTTCGAAAATCCACCGTGACTACATCAAAAGATAAATCTCTATCTCGATCTTTTGTGGCAGCTTCACTTGTACGCTTCACATAATCGAATCGTTTTGTCTATATTAATCAATGAGGATAAAACTCTATTTATCAACTCATATTCGTCATGAAAATATTTTTATTGTTAGCCATTACCACCTCACTCAAATTTCGGGACGAAATTTCTTTAACGGGTAGGTACTGTGACGACCCGGAAATTTCCGATCAAATTTAAACTTAATATTAATATGAACTCGACACGATAAGCAAAGTCACGATAAGCAAAGTCTGTAACATTGAGTCTTAAAAATTTTTGAAACTGTTTACATTGATGCATTTGACCTTTGACCATTCCCAACGATTCACGAACAATTAATTGTAAATAAATATGTACAAGTGTATACATATATAAATGTAAATAAATATAATAATTGGATATAATAAAATTTAATCATTTGAATTAAGAATTGTTATTATTAAGTATTGACATTAAGAATTACTATTACTATTATTATTATTATTATTATTATTATTATTATTATTATTATTATTATTATTATTATTATTATTATTATTATTATTCTTCTTCTTCTTCTTCTTCTTATACATATCATGTGATTACTAATGTGTAATGTTAATATCTAATATAATAAATTTAATTATAAGTTAAACTATAATTGTAATAATAATAATATTATTACTTTCAATGTTAACACATATAACAGTATTACTAATATTATTACGAAAATGGTTATAAATATGAGTTGTTATCGTATCATTAGGATTATAACATGAAAATGGAATACATGTAATTTGTTATATCTTTTATATCACTTGTATTATTAGATATTACTATCATTATTATTAAAAAATTTTAATATTATTATAAATTAATATTATTATTATTATTATTAATACTTACATATTAATCTGATTTCCTCTCATTATAAAATCTGCCATATTTTTTTTTTCTTTTTAACTCTGTCGATTCCAATACAAATCAAATTCAATCTGTAGTTGATTGGTTCTTTTAGCTCAAGTTGGTACGAATTAGAATATAGCCATACAAATAAAACCAAATTCTGTTTAATGTCCTAATCTAATATTATTCTTTTTATTTTTTTTATTTGTTTCCTCTGTTCTCTGGTTGAATTGGTCGACAAGTGCCATTCATAAATGGAAAAAGCCTTCACAGTTTAATAAGAGTTAAATCAACTTTTCATCATCACTAACAACTTCTCAAGTCTCCTGTTATTAGTTGGTAAGGTAAAAAGAAATTTTTTATTTTTTTTTTGTAGCGACATCCCTGTGATAAAACTTTTTACTTCAAACTCGATGTACAATCAATTTACAAAATCTATTAGTGCAATCTTGTTATGATTCAATAGCTTAAACTATCTGCAAAAATTCATGTCTCAGTTCTTTATATCAAGGTAGAATTTTGAAGTCAAAGTTTGTAATTTAAAAAGTCAAACTGTGTTCTTCAGACGAATTCAAGTTACCTGTTGTGATTCAATTCAAATTGACGATTTCAAAAGTTTCTAGGATGTATTTGCAAACTACTTCGTGTTATAACTTTAGGCTGAAACAATCTCGAACTCAAAATCATTATTATTTTTTTCTTCCAAACCGTAACTGCAGTAGCAGTTCTTCGGTTTTCTTTTTTTTTATTATTCTGTTATTTTTTTTCAATAGATTTAAACATCGATATTGTTTATTTAATTTTATTTTGAGGTATATAAATCAATTAGTAATGGTTTGTTTTGAGGATTAATGCTCTGGTCGATTGTTTAGAGGGGGAAGGAGAAACAGGTAGTCAGACATGTTATAATAAATAGATATAGATTACGAATTAAATCAGAAATATAATGGTAGAGCAATGGTTATGAGGGTGTGCGGGCTTCCGGGAGGTCATGGGTTCGAGTCCCATCTTGTGCAATTCTTTTTACAACAACTTTAAAAAGGTATAAATCTTAGATAAATATATACATATATATTCTTATTTTACTAGTATGATTATCATTCTTATTATTATTGTTACTAGTATAGTATTATTATTAATTATTATTATTACTTACTAATATTATTGTACTATTAGATTATTAACATTAATATAGTTATGTTATAATGAGTATTAGTATTAACATTATTATTATTAGTATTATTATTATTATTATTATTGTATCATTATTATTGTTATTACTAAATATTATGATTACGAAAGCATTATAAACAAATATGAAGTTAGTGATAAAAGTGGTTATGGTAAAATTCGGAAACTGGTTATAAATTCTATGGGTACTTGTACAAATATGTATATGAATGTGAAATTAAATTATAAGAAACTCTAGTTATAAGTTAGAAATTTAATACGAGGTTTGTTATAAAAATTATTATTGTCAACAAGGTTATTATTATTATCCTTTTGTTATTAAAGTAAGGTATCATAGAAATTAAAAATTATCAAAATTATTATATTTATCATTATTAAAATCAACACTATTAGTATTAGTATTACTACTATCATTAATATTATCCTTCTTATCATTTTAGTAATATTACAAATAGATATTTTTTTTTATATATATAAAAATACATTACGATAGTATTAATATTAAGTATCACTCAATTTTGATATAATAACTAAGCTATATATGAAGAATATCAACTAATATATAAAAATATATTTTTACCATATATAAACCTTAATACGAAATATTATCATTAACATGTTACAATGAATATTAGTTATATAAAATATACATAAATTTATTCTATCTATTTAACACATAATATCATAAGTACGATTATTAATAATAATATATATATAAGTTTGATCGATTACGAGTATATGTTTTAATATATATATACAATTGATATAGGTTCGTGAATCCGAGGCCAACCCTGCATTGTTAGATGTCGTCTTATGTATTTTTACTACAAAATACATTAGGTGAGTTCATTTGCTCCCTTTTTACTCATTACATTTTTGGGCTGAGAATATATGCAAATGCTTTATTAACTGTTTTATAATATTTATATGCGTGAGTTTCATTTGCCCTTTTTACTCTTTACATTTTTGGGCTGAGAATACATGCAAATGTTTTATTAACTGTTTTACAATATTTATATGCGTGAGTTTCATTTATCTTTTTACCCTTTATATTTTTGGGCTGAGAATACATGCGCAACTTTTATAACTGTTTTACGAAATAGACACAAGTAATCGAAATTACGTTCTATGGTTAAATGATCGAAACTGAATATGCCCCTTTTTATTAAGTCTGGTAATCTAAGAATTAGGGAACAGACACCCTAATTGACGCGAACTCTAAAGATAGATCTATCGGGCCCAACAAGCCCCATCCAAAGTACCGGATGCTTTAGTACTTCGAAATTTATATCATGTCCGAAGGAGGATCCCGGAATAATGGGGATATTCTTATATGCATATTGTGAATGTCGGTTACCAGGTGTTCAATCCATATGAATGATATTTTTGTCTCTATGCATGGGACGTATGATTATGAGAAATGGAAGTATGAAATCTTGTGGTCTATTAAAATTATGAAATGATTCTTTATGATAAACTAATGAACTCACCAACCTTTTGGTTGACACTTTAAAGCATGTTTATTCTCAGGTACGAAAGAAATCTTCCGCTGTGCATTTGCTCATATTAGAGATATTACTTGGAGTCATTCATGACATATTTCAAAAGATGTTGCATTCGAGTCGTTGAGTTCATCAAGATTATTATTAAGTCAATTATATTTGGATATATTATGAAATGCTTTACATGCCTGTCAACTGTCGATGTAACGAAAGGTTGTCTTTTAAAAACGAATGCAATGTTTGTAAAATTTATCATATAGAGGTTAATTACCTCGCGATGTAATCAACTATTGTGAATCGTTTGTAATCGATATGGACTTCGTCCGGATGGATTAGGACGGGTCTCTACAATATATCTGTTCATCTTCAACTTCTCTGATTTTAAATAGTGTACAGATCCTATTAAATGTGCGAAGATGTTCATTTGGATCTTCCTTCGGTGCACCACTAAATTGGCATTGATTAGTCTCCATATGTAGAATTTGTCCTTTGATTTCATAATCTGGTGTATTTATGTCTGGTTGAGTAATTGCGTGACCTTGGCTAGTGCGTTTAGCTCTCATTCAGTCTTCCATACTTAGAGGTTCCAGATTCTCCATGATTGAATTTGTTGAATCTGAATCACTATAGGATTCTGATTTAATGGTTGGTTTCTCAACAATCTCTGTTTGAATGATTGGTGGTTCAGGAGGAAAGATTAGTGGTTCAGGATCTATGAATTGTCCCTGAATATTCTCCGGATTCTCAATTGTGAGGTCGGGTTCAAAAAATGGATTATCGGAAATTTGAATTGGAGTACTTGGTCGTTTGGATGACGATTCTAAAGAAAAATCAATGGCGACAATATTTGCTAGATGTCTTGATCTGGTTACAGGTGGTGAACGTACAAAAGGTGGTGAACGTTTTGCTCGGTGCATTCACTGAATATCCTATTAGTTATAAAAATAAGAAAAATTATATAAGTTATCAAATTAATAGACTTTTCTGATTTTGCCCACGTTTCGAATAGTCAAAAGATACAGCAGAGGGGCAGGATTAGTTTGGTCTCAATATAATTGAGTACTGTTTGGCTCCAATAACCCGGTCCACGTACAAATCCAACTATTACTACGAACCAGAAAATTTTGATGTCTATCAATTTAACCACTTAAAATAATTTTTTCGTTTGAAATTTTAAAGAAATTTAGAGAAGAAATAGAAAATTCTTTAGAGAAGAAATAGAAAATTCTATGTCCTAAAAACTAGAGTGTCGAGAAATAAGAAAGAAAAAGAGCGCGTCGAAAAACGTCAAAAAATAAAAAGTCGAAAAATAAAAATAAGAATGTAGCGCGTCGAAACTTAAAAAGGAACTAAAAACTAAAAATTAAAAGTTGTGTCTAAAAATATTAAAGCTTAAAAGAAATTCTATATCCCAAATGGCAATAACTTAAAAAGGTACTAAAATATAAAAACGGCGTCGCAAAATTCTAAAGCACCTAAATCTTAGTCTAAAGAAAAAGCACTTAAGGGATTTTACGGCAAAGCCTAAAAATCTAGAAGTAAAAATAAGTATGGCAAAAACTATATATTAAAACTAAAACGAGCAAAAAATACAAATATTACGCTAAAACGAATAAAAAGATACAAAATATAAAAAATAAACTTAAAGTTGTAAAAAGTAAAAAAAAAAATTTTTATAAAAATATTATTTCTATATTATTTATTTTATAAAACTATTAATTTTATAATTTAATTAAACTAATTAATCTAACTAAAACAAATTAAAACTAAAAACTAAACTAAATAATTAAATAAATATAACCTAATTAGGGTTTTAATAATAATAATAATTAATACACCGTAATTAATGCTGAATTAGGGTTAACTGTGGCGTGTCAGACAGCTTCATGCGATCGCATGAAGTTTTGCCTTCGAGCTCATGCGATCGCATGAGCTAGGGTTTCGGGCCAGGTTACGGGCTGCTACAGTACTGGGCCTCGGGTAATTTTTATTATTTTTTTTCTATTTTCTGATTTATATATGTATAATATATTTATATAAATTAAATAAAACTTATATTTTTACAAAATAAAAATAAAGAAACTTTATAGTTTTATATATATATATATATATATATATATATATATATATATATATATATATATATATATATATATATATATATATATATATATATATATATATATATATATATATATATATTTAACAAACTATTAAAAATATTTATATTTTTGTTTTTTTTATATTTTCGTATATTTAAAACGTATTTTTACAAAAGCGTATTTTTACAAAAGGAAACTAAAAATTAATAAAAATCCTTTTTTTTATATAGCGTTGCGCTTCCGGCGTTTAAGCAAGAATTTCCCCGGCAGCGGCGCCAAAAATACTTGATGTGCGTAGAGGTGTATATAAAATAGTTATAATTTTTATAACGAAATACTATTAAATACGATACAATTTTACACAAGATATTTATTTATTTATAGAATGGATATACCTAAACCTTGCTACAAAATTATAGGCAGTGTACCTAATCGTACAGTAGTGTAGTTTTTAGTAAGTCCGGTTCGTTCCACAGGGAAAATTAAACAAGCTTAACGCTATATTAGTTTTAACTTATAAAAATACAAAAATATATATAAGTAGTATTATTATTATAAAAGGGGGTTTTTACCGTTTAATGACCGGTTTGTCGATTTTTAAAACTTTAGTCGCAGTTAAAACCTAATGTAAAATATTAAAAATAAATATAACTTAATTTAAAGCGTAAAGTAAATAACGATAATGAAATTGCGATAATTAAAAGTGCGATAAAATATAAAATAAAGGAAATTAAATATGAAATAAAGGAATTATGCTTATTTAAACTTCCGTAATCATGATGTTTGACGTGTTGTTTTTAGTTTAATCCCATGGGTTAATTATCCTTTGTCCTGGATTATTCGATACGTTCATACGGATTTGTGCATAATAGTCCATCAGTCATAATCATAAAGTGCGAAAGTCTTCGTCAAATTATTCTTATTCCCGAAGTCAAATATTCCAACTAATTGGGGATTCGAATTGTAACAAGGTCTTAATACTTTGTTTAATGAATACACCAGGTTATCGACTGCGTGTAAACCAAGGTTTTACTACTTTGTTAACAATTACACCAATTACCCTTGAATGTAATCCACCCCTGTTTCAACAAGTCTATTAACTATTAATCCAGTTCCGTGTCCGGTAAAATGAACAATTATTGGTATTTATAGATATCCCGCCCACCGTACCCAGTCAAGCGTAGGTGGTTATATATAAATACGTCAAATTATAAGTCTATATATTAATTTAACGAGGTATCGTTTAGTTAATATAAAACCCATTAATAGCCCATAGTCTAATTTCCACAAGTGTCGTTCTTTTATCCAAACCCCAATTATGGTACAAAGCCCAATTACCCAATTTTAATATTTTAGCCCAACATCATGATTACTTCATCTTAAATAAGCATAATAATAATTTAGCTACGAGATATTAAATTAAAAATAACATTAACCATAACTTACAGTGATTAAAAATAGCGTAGCGTTACACGGACAGAATTTCGACTTATACCCTTACAATATTCGCTAACATACCCTTATTATTGGAATTTAAAATTAAAATTAAAATTAAAATATAAATATAAATATATATATATATATATATATATATATATATATATATATATATATATATATATATATATATATATATATATATACGTTTATAGATAGAGAGATGGATATATGGTTTTATTTCGTTTGACAAACTGCCTTTTTATAGCAATGTGGCCTAGATTTCAGGGCCATGCGATCGCATGGCTTTTGTGCCTCCAGGCCATGCGATCGCATGGTGGTAGGTAACAGCTCACAATTCTTTGTTTTCTTGTTTGTCGACGTTTTAATAAATAAATATAATATATAAATAATTATTAAAATTATTTAAATATTATATTATATTTATGTGCATAGTTGACTTGTAATTTTTAGTCCGTTGCGTCGAGCGTTGATAGTTGACTTTGGTCCCGATTCCGGATTTTCGAACGTCCTTGCGTACAATTTAATATCTTGTATTTTGCGTTTCGCGTCTTGTACTCTTGTAATTTTGAGACGTTTCTTATCAATAATTGGAACCTCTTTGATTGTACTTTGTACTTTTGAGCTTTTTGGTCGTTTGCGTCTTCAATTCGTCGAATCTGTCTTTTGTCTTCACCTTTTATTATTTAAACGAATATCACTTGTAAATAGAACAATTGCAACTAAAAGCTTGTCTTTCTTGAGGGATAATGCTATGAAATATATGTTCATTTTTAGCATTATCAGTTAGGCTATATCGTTTTTGCCTTGTGGAAATTGTGGGTAGCGTGTGATCGCTAGGAACTTTCGAGAAGATAATAAACCGTAAGGTTTGTCGAGTAGGTATGACTTCGGGTCATTATTGTGGAGAGATAGGCGACATCGGATGTATGGAACCCAAAGATCGAGTTTCTAAATTTTGGTAGATTGTGGTGGGAGTCTGCATGACACTGCGCAGGTGCCTCTTTATACCTGCTACTTTAATGTCCAACTCCGGCAATGGTGTGATCACTTTGTGCTTAGGGTGACCGTGAGATACCCTTGGAAGCATCGGAGATTATAATAGTGATCGACGGGTGATAGTAATTCGACGGTTGTGAAGTTCGAAGTTTAAAAGCATTGCGGTGAATACTTCTTATGAAGTGACGGATGAGCGAATATTGTTGCTCTTAAGTGTTAGACGAGTAAAGATAACCGGTGAGCCGGTGATGGACTTAATGGTCAATTAGGTCGAAGGTTATGATGAAGCGTTGATATTGCGGTCGATGCAATTATTGTGTTGAATTGGTCACTCTTCTCCATGAGAGTGAGCAATTGTTGATAAAGGTTCGTTGCGTAGGAGGTCGGGTGATCTCGACTGAGATGCATGAGTAATTAAGCGGAGTGGCATATGCCTGTACTTAGAGGCGTATGTAAGACTTGGGTGGAGTTCGCTTGCGAACAATGAAGGAATGTTATTTGCGATTTGTGGTATGAAGGTGCGATGTTGTCGCGTGTACGACGTCTCAAGTGATTGTGTATGTCAGCTCTGATAGCCTAAAGTGAATTTATTTGGTGATTATGACCAACGGTGAGAATGGTCAGGTGTGACGTGGAATTACAATTTCGCGGGATGTTATCATCTTGGCGGTGGGAATAATCCTAAGTGGGGAGTTTTTACTGCAGCCCGAGGAAGCTCCGGTGGTGTTATGAATAAAGAAGTGTTAGAGTGTATCGTGCTAAGCCTCAATAGGTATTCGGAGTTCCTAACGCGGAAGAGTGACATGTTGTTAATGTCGACTCGAGATCGTGTGTTACGATTGTGAGTTACAATTTCGGAATGTTATGTGTAGAGTTGTGATGATGCGATCAGATGAAGTGTAAGTCTTTTTAAGCAAGGTGGTCGTGTAGTACCAAAGTGCGGTATGAGACCAAATGTGAAGTGTGACGCCCCATACAAAACCATCATGTACGGTTCATCAACAACAGGATCATTACAAGGTCAAACACTATATGTTGTTTGAAAACCAGTTTTGCATTCATAAAAAGATAGCGTTTTACAAAAGATAACGTGCTTCCTATGAATAGAAGCGTTAACATAAGTATGTGACCCAAAGGTCGTTACAAAGCCTTTGTTTGAAAATAACATAAGTTACGAATGCAAAATAAAAGTTTCATGTTTGAGACATCTCTAAGTAATGCAGCGGAAATCTAACACATCAGGTCCATAACAGCAAGTCTATAACACCAAGACAGCAAGTCTAACAGCGGAAGCAACATCGTCTAAGCACCTGAGAAATACACGCTTAAAAGTCAACACGAATGTTGGTGAGCTATAGTTTGTAATCAGTAAAGTAATGTAGACCACGAGATTTCATTGCTTCAATCATCAGTTTAAATCAGTATGAAAAGTATATGATTAACCGTGGGCACCCGGTAACTAGACTTAACGTATGTATATCACCCCTAAAAGTGTACTTGGCGAGTGCGTTTGTCCTCGAAGTATTGTGATTGTATGGCTAGCTAGTCGTTAGACTAGATGTGTAGGAGCGCTTGGGCTCGATGGGGTAGCTTTCGGAGTTTGGGACGCGGATTGGGGATTTGGTAGTCCCTGGGATTATGCTCTTGGTATCGGGTTGAGTTATTGAGTATTAACCCGTGTTATGCGTAATTGGGTCATTATTACAAATGCTTTGTAATGTGTCTTTGTGTACGAAGGGTTATATTAAGTTGTCAAACGTAACGTAAAGATATTATGTTTTCGGTTAAAACAGAGTTGAAAATGTTATGTATTATTAACGGAATATTGGGACCTAATATATATATAAAAAAATGTGCTTCATTTTTGGTAAACGGATTTGGGGTTGTTACATCGGTCACCGCCGATAGCAACAAAAGAGAGGCAACCAGAATGTCACCGGCGACCGCCGGAATCCACCGGAGTACACCGGATTTCGACGTACATCACAACCATCAAAGCCTTGCCAACTACAAACGACCAAAACCACAAATCCTTATCGAGAACTTACCAAAGGAAAGAGTAGAATTCCGATGGAATTCGTCGCCTACCATCACCAAACGGAAAACAAACGGCAATTACGAATGGACGACGAGTGTAGTGAGCAAACCGTTCAAACAACCCTAACGGACAAAACCCTAAAACAACAACCCCAAAACCGAATCAAAATCCAGATCCCGGAAAAGAACTCCCCAGAATCGCCGCCTGGACGCCGATGAACGTTTGGTGAAGCTGATAAGAGAGCCCGTCGCCGAAAATGGAGGAAAGGAGGCGATGAACTTATTTAACAAAGAAAAAACTAGTAAAGCCGAACCACCGGCGAGATGCCGGTGGCCGGAGACGGTCTGAGATCCAAACGACTACAAACCGGCAAGGAAGAACCGATTGTAAAAAACAGATTGCCGGAAATTTAGTTGCAAATCTGTAAAAGGTTAAGAGCTTTTTGGGAGTTCTGAGAGATTTTTTGGGGGAGAAAGAAAAAAAGATTCAGTTACACTTTCTTTCTATTTGGTGTCTGTTTGGTATATATATATATATATATATATATATATATATATATATATATATATATATATATATAAATTTATCAATAGAAAATAAGTTAATATACGATTAATTTGTCTGATAAATGAATTTTCGTGATTTGATTTATGTAAAAAATTATCAATGAATATTTATTACAATAGGACCTTTAAATGGGACTTTTTAAAATTTGAGGCTCTATTTGGTTGCACACTTTGCACAAGTGACCAAGACGCCTCTGTTTAGAGGGCACCATCAAGAACGTTTTAGAGGGTGTGTAAGATGGACAACTGATGACGATCTTAAGCTTTGAAAAGATCCAAACTTTTACAAAAAAAACTTTTATTATTTATACTTGTTTTGTTACCGGTCTAAATAGGGCAAAAAGTACTCTGATGCAAATATAAAAGTTACTACCTCCGTCTCATTCCAATAGGACATTATTTCATTTTGGACTGTCCCATTCTGATAGTCCACTTCCATAAATAGAAAGAAAAGAAGATATTTCATTGGTGGATCTGGAGAGAGAAAATATTTCATTGGTGGAGAAATGAAGTTAGTGGGATTTCCTAAAACTGCGTGTTTTTTGTCTGTGGACTATTGGAATGAGACGGAGGGAGTACTTTTCTTATTTCGATACAAATTATCCAAATCAGAAGTCATATTAAAAGAGAAATTTCAAAAACAATGATATACTCCCCCTGTCCCCAATTTATTGTCCAGTATGCCATTTTGACATGTTGCATCCAATAAGAAAACAGGAGAAAAAAAAGTTAATTTTTCCCTTTATGGTGTGTTTGGATGAAACTATTTAGATCTGGAACTTGGAGCTGAAGCTTTTGAGATAGAGCTGAAGCTGGAGCATATTTTTAAAGCTGGTAACTGAATCTTATTATTTTTTATAATCTCAAAATGACCATATCGAGTATATAATAATAGAAGCCTATTTTTTTATTTCAATAGAAAGTCCAAAGGGTTCCTTAGAAAAGAATATATTCTAACATTGTCAAAAGAAATCTTCTGACTTTCTCTTATTTATCCTTAATAAATGTAATTATCTCCCCTTTTTAACCAAGTGACAAGTTTTCCTGATTTTTTAGATTATTTGAATGTTTGTATATTTTCATTCTGACATGTGTGATGTAACCTGATTAATATGTGACTTTTCTAACAGAGAGTTTATTATCAACTAGCAAGAAACTAACATAATTTGTAATATATATTATTTCAGTGTATATCTTACATTTGCACCAAGTAAGCTAGACCACAATTCCACTCTCACGGATGTATATGATGTATATAACTTAACATGAGCTCAAAAACAAATTAGACAATCTAAATCCAATATCATAAACTTAGAAACCTAAGTGTTAACTATTCTTCAACTTCTAAACTTATTTTTATCATTATTTATTGATTTTTCTAAAGACAATTATAAGAGACTCTGAGTAACAAGTTTTAACTCATTGTGCAACTTGATAATCGTCATTTTAAAAGTAATAAATAACTATTATATACAATGATCTAATGAGTGTTATATATATATATATATATATATATATATATATATATATATATATATATATATATATATATTATTATCGATCGATGATTGTGATTATTGATATTGATATCGATTATGCAACCTAATGCGAGGAAAATGTAAATATAATACGAATATTAATTTAATATCTTGGAGATGTATTATTGGAAGCAGAAGCATGCCAAAGAATCTCATACGTGAGACCATGTAAGAGAATCAATAGAATTTCCTCCACACCATCCCTTCCTATGTTTCTTTACTTCAATCATTCAACGTACTTATGAAAATTAATATCTATTTTATTGTAAAATAACGAAATTTTATAAATAAAAAAAAGTGGTTAAGCTGTTGAAAAACAAACATTGCGCAAAATATTGGATGAAGAAAAAATCATTATGTGTAACAGCAAACTACAAATTGCCATAAAAAAAAACAAAAAAGTGTATTGTTGATTAATCAACAAATAAGATTACGATTAAGATATATATAGGAGTACTAAATAATTATGGAATAATGGAATATATGGTAGCTTAATCTTCAAGAGTTGGGTGGTTCTGCTATATTTAGAGGAATCCACGCGATAGTCATGATGTCATTTCACCTGGTGCGTGCTTTCTTTCTTTCTTATTCTTATGTGGTCCTATGATAGTTTCATATTAAGTCCCAGGAGATTGAAAACTACAGCATATACCCTCCTCTTAATGCATATCTTCATGACATAAAGACGTGCAAGAGTTAGAACATTGAGTTGTTGGTTTTCCATCAAACTCAATCAATACAATTGCCCATGCCTCCAACTAACTACTTTTGCATTGGGTACTTTTATTTTTTAGAATTAAAAAAAAACTTTAGAACAACTCGCGTATATCCATCGAAAATATAAAGTCACGCAACAAAATACAACACAAAAACAACTAAGCGTCTAAGCCTGACGACAAAATGAAACAAAACCAAAAAACAAGAAACCACACCAACATCACAGCCCATCAACGTTTATTAATGAACATTATACTACTAATATAAAGAGATTATTTTTATATAAATTATAAACTATCATTTTTATCTTATTATATATATAATATATACATAGTCACACACGCTTACCTGAGTGGCCACCGAATTATCCAATGAAACAAACTACCCGGGGTTCAATTCTTGGCTATGCTAAATTGTTCAAAAAGGAAGTGTGACTAGAGGTGTGCATAATGCACAATTCACTTGGTACCAGGTCTCGCGTTCGGAGGCCTTGATTACCCGAGATTTTACCGGGAAGTCAATGTGCTCGTTTATGGGAGGGTTTTCTCGCTTACCAATATATATATATATATATATATATATATATATATATATATATATATATATATATATATATATATATATATATATATATATATATTGTGCTTTAATCAATAGGGAAGTTTATTTTACAAACATTAATATCGGGTGAAAATATGAAATTTAAAAGAGACACTTTGTGATTAATGTTATTATTTTTACCAGAAAACGCTTAAAGAATAACAATCATCACGAAGAATGTTATTCCTGATGACGTCGGGTATAACATTTATCGTGATGAATGCTATTCTTCGAGCATTTTCTGATCATAATAATAACATATATTACTAAGTGTCTTTTTAAAATGTTTATATTTTTACATGATCTTGACATTCATAACTAACTTTTTTTTAAATAATAATAATAACAATAATAATAATAATAATAATAATAATAAATTTACTTCCCTCTTCCCTCCTAAAATTCACTTCCCTCTTAACTAGTCATATATATATATATATATATATATATATATATATATATATATATATATATATATATATATATATATATATATATATATATATAAGGTGAGGATCCAGAAATCAAAGGTAGGAGAGAACCTAGGAGACTCACAGACTAAATTCAATCTGTGTGCAGATTGAGCTTAATCTGTGAGTTATATGTGTTCTTTCTCACCCTTAGTTATCTCTTGATCCCTTCACTATATATATGTATATATATATATATATATATATATATATATATATATATATATATATATATATATATATGTATATATGTATATATGTATATATATAAGGTGAGGATCCAGAAATTAAAGGTAGGAGAGAACCTAGGAGACTCACAGACTAAATTCAATCTGTGTGCAGATTGAGCTTAATCTGTGAGTTATATGTGTTCTTTCTCACCCTTAGTTATCTCTTGATCCCTATATATATATATATATGTATATATATATATGTATATATATATATATGTATATATATGTATATATGTATATATATAAGGTGAGGATCCAGAAATCAAAGGTAGGAGAGAACCTAGGAGACTCACAGACTAAATTCAATCTGTGTGCAGATTGAGCTTAATCTGTGAGTTATATGTGTTCTTTCTCACCCTTAGTTATCTCTTGATCCCTTCACTATATATATATATATATATATATATATATATATATATATATATATATATATATATATATATATATATATATAACATATGGTAGTTGTCTTGGTCAAGCGTTAAATGTTTCTTTTATGTGATAAATTTTGTGGCTGTAACATCATGTTGATTATAACTATGTATGTAATTAGTGAGTTCGTTGTGCCGGAAAAATGAAATACATAAAAAAAAAAAAAAGGAAATGGAAAAAAAACTGACATCACACTGACGTTAACATGATGTTAGCATGTTACTGTTCCCACCGACCCATTATGATCGGCTCTCATACTTATTAAGAATAAGAATATAAAATATATGTTTTAGAGTTTGTGGTCGAATGTTTTTTTTTTTTTTTTTAGAATCAATGAAATTACTAACTTGCTACTAGTCTTATCTTACTTAAAATTTAAATTTGTAAAATTGATGTCTACACAACAACTAAACCAAATACCGCATGAGTGGTGTATAGGGGAGGTGAGATGTAGACAATCCTTCCCCTATCCGAGAATAAAGACAAGTCATTTCTCCATTCAGAGTGAAACACTTTCAAGAGTATAGAAAGTCATCAATCTCTTTATTCGACGGATAAAAAGATTGCTTTCAATTGGACCTCCGCCCTTTAAGTAGGAAATGTTTTTTTTTTTTTTTTTAAATACAAGAATAAAAATAGTAATAGACGCCATGAAAAATGGTAGAATAAAATTTTTATGGGTTTTAAATTCTGCCTGGGATTTAATTTAGGCTTTAAGAGTCAGTTAAGTCACCAATAAATCGACGATCGTTGTCGACTCAATAGAACCGTGTATATACCGAGAAAATATATACCGAGTATATATTATTAAAAAGTAATAGATCAATATTTATTAACATGGAACACTTTTAAATTGATAGAAATTTTTATTTTTAGAATAAATATAATTTTGATAATAGAAATGTTTGTTTTTTTTTTAATTCGAAAAAACGAACTTAATGAATAAATAATTACACTTTCATTAAACGATGAAAGAAATCTTCAAACATACAAGAACAGACGAAACGAAACAAAAACAAGGAAAACTCCCAATAGGCGCATGAAACAAACCTAAGCAGTGAAAGCAACCAAAATCCTACTAAAGACAAACGCCCACCATGCAAACAACAAATCAAATACAAGAAACATATGAGGAACGGAAGCAAGTAGAATCCTAACGATCCAACCCTAAGAACAAACTGTCCATATGACCATTTGAAAAAATTCTTTACATAATCCCGATGATAGAATTGTTGATGATGTCACATTAATAACTTTTTAGTATGGAGAAATTAACATGAGTAGTGACGATCAGGAAGACGGTGAATTTGTTTAAGATTTCTTTGATTTTTTGGGGCATGCTAGAGCAAAAATTAATAATGACAAAACTCATATTCATGTTCAAGAGGATAATGGACACGGTTGGAGCTGACATATTGCAAGTTGGGCTGGTGCCATACAGCCAAACCAATACGTATGGACCCAAAGAAATTCCTATGTCGCTCCCAACATGCCATATGTAGAAACAACCCCTGTAGGTAGCTTACCGAATGTCCCATTGCAATAAGGGACCAACCACGCTTACTTCCAAAATTGGAACTTGCAGCCATAACAAATGTCAGCCACTTGGATGTATCCTCCTAACCAGGGAGGAATGTGTTACGCCCATGGTAACCAGAGAATGCCTCCAATCATGACCATGGGTAACTTCTGGGTGAACCAGAAAACCCCCTTTGTACCATATATCCAGCATTGCTCATTCACGGATGGAATGAAAATACATGCACCTACATACCCGTGGCATGCCATGCGTTTTCTTACATGTTGAAAGGAGACGTAAGAGTTTGGTTTGACTCCTTGCCAAAGGACTCTGTGGCTAGCTTTGACGACCTGAAACGCCAATTTAAATCTAAGTTTAGCCAACATGAACGACACAAAAAGAATCATGTAGCTGCCCATGGAATAAAACAAAAGGATAACGAAAGCTCTAGAGCTTTCCTCAATAGGTATACCAACGAAACCCAAAATCCACAACCTACCAGAATCCCAAAGTATATCCGGGTTACTGTACGGATCCAAGGTCATACCGCTCATTGAGCATCTTAGCCGAGATCTACCAAACACTTATGAAGTTTTACTGGAAAAAGCATATGTATGGCTAGGTGCAAAGGAAACAGCAGGTATTTTCGTCCTAGATGATGCCTCAGCAAACAGGCGAAGAGAAAAATCAGAAAGGAGGGATGACAAGCATGGTAGGAAAGAGGACAAGGGAAGATTCCACCCTTATCAAAGAGACACCGGAGCCAGGATCCTAGGGGCATTAATAAAAACCCCCAAGGAAATCCTAACAACAGAGAAAGCAGCCCATAAATTCAAAGCTCTGGGAAAAATGTCCAACTGGGGGAAGCAAAGAGATATGACTGAGTTTTGTGACTTCCACAATGATTTTGGGCACGAGACAGATGAATGCTTCAACTTTAAAACAGCCATCGAAGAGGCAGTTAAATCTGGAAAACTGTCTCATCTCATAAAAGGGATCCGAGAACCGAAGAAAGAAATGGTACAGGAGCAAAAAATAGAAGACAAAAGGCAAGAAACAGAAAACGAAATCTTGGCAATAGATTCACACCAGCCTTACAAGAAAAGAGAAAGGGTTCGTATCGTCAGAGAATGGAAAGAGGTATCATTTTCAGCCCTTGATACCATATGTCCCTCGGATCTACCGGTCACTATCAGTGGGAAAATCTTCAACAGAGAAGTCCGAAGGATATACCTTGACAGTGGAAGTGATTGTGATGTAATGTACGAGCATTGTTTCGATCGACTATGTCCCGCCATCAGAGCACGATTAGGTGCCCCAAGAGTACCATTAATAGGGTTTTTCGGAGAAAGATGTTGGCCCATCGGAGAAATTGACCTCGATTTCACAATAGGAAAACCACCGTTAACAAGAACTGAAATCATCGATTTTGTAGTAGTCCGAGCAAGCTCCCCGCACAATATTTTACTTGGGAGAGTAGCTATGAGAAAAATGGGCATAATTGTTTCAACGGTACATCATATGGTCAAATTTCATACGCACGAAGGTAGTGGAACCCTTGCTTCAACGTATGACAGAGACAATGTAATCCTTGCCATAAAAGAAACAAAGAAGGAACCAACCGAATGCATCCTAGAGACATTCGAAGAAAATCCTCAAGTGGGAAAAGATATCGGTCAACCCAATGTTTCCAGACCAAGAGATCAGTTTAGGACGCAACCTACCGGCATCCACCAAGCTAAAGCTTTGGAAGTTGTTACAAGCTAATGTGGATGTATTCGCCTGGAAAAGCAGTGACATGAGAGGGATCCCTCGCTCCATCGACATCCAAGGGTCACCTTTTGTTACGGAACACCGACTCAATGAGCACAAGCATCTTGAACCGGTACATCAAAAGAAGAGAAACCTGGCACCCGAAAGAGATGAAGCAGCTTGTAAGGAGGTGGAAGGGTTGCTAAAAGCAGGAATTATCCGCTAAGCCAAATATCCTTCTTGGGTTGCTAATCCAGTGATGGTGAAAAAGTCCGATGGGGGATGGAAAATGTGCGTTGACTTCACCAACATCAACAAGGCATGTCCCAAAGATTGCTATCCATTACCCGAAATTGACTGGAAAGTTGAATCCCTCAATGGATATCAATACAAAAGCTTCTTCGACGCCTATAAGGGGTATCACCAAATCAAAATGGCCAAGGAAGATGAAGAAAAGACATCCTTCTTCACCAGCAAAGGAATCTACTGCTATCAAAAGATGCCCTTCAGGCTAAAAAACGCAGGAGCAACCTACCAAAGGCTCGTTGACAAAGTCTTCTACAATCAACTGCGGAGAAATCTGGAGGCCTACGTGGATGACATGGTAATCAAAATTCGAAAAGAAGAGAACCTAATAGAAGATATTCAGGAAACATTTGACAAGCTCCGGGCAATCAACATGAAGTTGAACCCAAAGAAATGTTCTTTCGAAGTTGGAGAAGAAAAATTCCTTGGGTATTACATCACCAGGAAGGGAATTCAAGAAAACCCAAAAAAAGTTGACAGGCTCAAACAACTCCAAACTCCAGTGACCATAAAAGACATGCAGAGTTTAAACGGAAAACTAGAATCGCTTAGCAGGTTCATATCAAGAGGAGCCGAAAACCAACTACCCTTGTTCAAAGTCTTGAAAGGATGCTTGGGAAAAAAGAAAATAGTGAAGAAGCGGAAAAGGCATTTGTTGAAATGAAGGAATATATTGCCAATCTCCCAACCTTAACTTCACCCATAGAGGGAGAAACACTTTTCATATTCCTTGGTCGCTTCAAAAGAGTGTATCAGCACAGTCTTAGTCTCAGAACGAGAAAGAAGGCAAGTACCAATATACTTTGTTACTCGAGTACTTCAGGGAGCAGAGATGAACTATCCTGAGCTTGAGAAGCTCACCTTGGCACTTGTCCACACAGCCAGGAAACTCCGGAGATGCTTCCAAGCACACCAAATAGTGGTACTCACTAATAAACCCATTAGACAAGTACTCTCGAAGCCTGAAAGTCAGGAAGAATGGCCAAATGGGCCATCAAGCTGGGTGAACATGATATCGAATTCAGGGTAAGGCATGCGATCAAAGGGCAAGTTTTGGCAGACTTCATCTCCGAAACAGATAACATCGACGAAGAAGATGTAAAAAACTCCACCTAAATTATCACTCTGAAGGTTGAAAATGAAGAATGGAAGTTGTATACTGATGGTGCATCAAGCTCCAATGGATCAGGTGCCGGTCTAATGTTGGTAAACCCTGAAGGAAAAGAATTTACTTATGCACTTCGTTTCGAGTTCGAAACAACCAATAATGAAGCTGAATACGAAGCACTACTCGTGGGACTAAGAATGGCGAAGGAATTAAAGATTCTTCACCTTCGTGCTTTTGTTGACTCCCAATTTGTAGCTAACCAAATCATGGGCACCTTCGAAGCTCGGCAACCCACCATCCAGCTCTACCTCACAAAAGCGAAGGAACTAATTAAAAGTTTCAAAAGCTTCAACATTGAACATGTGCGACGAAGCCAAAACAAGAAGGCAGACGAACTAAGCAAACTCGCTTCATTAATATTTGAGCATCTTGCGAAAGAGGTCTTGGTGGAGGTACTAGAGAAGAAATCAATCCTTGAAGAGGAAGTCAATGATCTTATACAAGAAGATGAGGTAACCACTACAAGTTTTGTAGTGTATCTCGAAACAGGAATATTACTAGAGGACAAAAACAAAGCCAGAAAGATAAGAATAAAAGCACCCTCTTACAAAATGATGAATGGGGCCCTGTATCGAAGATCCTTCCTAACCCCATGGCTTCGATGTGTGGGGCTGAAGCAAGCAACTGTGATAATTCAAGAAATGCATGAAGGGATATGTGGCCTCCATGCAGGACCATGGTCGGTAGTCGCGAAGATCATGAGGCTTGGATACTACTGGCCTACGATGCACCACGATGCAGCAATGGTACTACAAACTTGTGTATCCTGCCAAATCCACTCGAACGTCCCCAGGCTACCGAAGCAAGATTTGGTCTTAGTAACCTCAGCCTGGCCGTTCATGAAGTGGGGGATAGACATAGTAGGACCCATTAATGACACCTAAGGTTGCCCAAGGTTCCTAATAGTAGCAATCAACTACTTTACCAAGTGGGCCGAAGCAAAGCCCTTGACAGCAATCACAGGCAAACAAGTGAAAAAATTCATTTGGGAGCAAATTGTATGTAGGTTCAGAGTTCCCCAAGAAATAATCTCTGACAATGGGAAATAGTTTGCAGAAGGGTACTTCCCAAATTTCTGCGAACGATTGAAAATCCAACAAAACTTCACCTCGGTATATCCTCCTCAAGGCAATGGACGGGTAGAAGTAACTAGCCGAGATATAGTCAAGGGAATCGAGAAGCGTCTGGGTAAGTGTAGAAAGGGATGGATTGATGAACTCCCCTTGGTATTGTGGGGACACAGAATGACCCCGAAGCGAAGCAATGGAGAGACACCTTATAGCCTCGCATACGGAACACAAGTTGTTCTTCCAGCTGAAATACAAGTGTTAACGGACATGATGGCAAACCATGAATAAAATGAAGAAAATCTCTGAATCAACTTAGATCTACTCGTAGAAAGGAGAGATGCAGCCTTGATCCGCGAAGCTTCGTACAAGCGAATGATCGAAAGCTATTACAACAAGCTAGTGAAGCCCTCGACTTTTAGGGAAGGAGACTACGTCCTGAGGCTCAACAGCACAAGCAAGGTGGAATACAAAGGAAAACTGGGACCCAATTGGGAAGGACCTTACATAATTTCAAAAGTGCTAGGCAAAAGTTCTTACAAACTAGAGACAAATGCCGGGAAGCCCATAACAAGGGCATGGAACGGAGCAAACCTCCGAAAGTTCTACCATTAGATGCTCTGTATCTTTTCGTTTTAATATGTAGTTGAAAGTTATTGTATTGGTAGTTGAAGTCTACAAACTTCCTAAAAAGAACCTAATGAACTTCCTACAACTCTTTTGATATAACAACGTCTTAACAAAATTAAATTCTAAATAAGGAATTGCATGAGGATCTGACAACTGGAACATACCTTAAAGGTATAAATAACCCTTTCAAAACATAATACCGAGCAACGAAGCAAAAACTTTCTTTGCAATACTCAAAGTAAGGAAACAAAGTTTTAAAAGTGATCACTGTCTAAGAATCCCTGCAGGAAGAGAGTTTAGTACCCACCTATGCAGGATGAAATCCATGGTATAATAAAAGAAAGCATGCTAAACTTAAAAGAACTAGAGTTATAAATGTCATAGCATACATAACCATTGTTCAAAAAAGGGCAACCAAACCCAGGCATACAAGTCAAACTACAAAAGATAACAATTATTTCAAACAATTACACATCATAACTAAGTATCCGGAGCATCAACCTTCTCAGATTCCCCCACAACTTCGAGACCTTCCAAATGAGTCTCTTCATCATCATGGACTTCAGGAATAACAACAACAAGCATATCCAAGAGATCAAGAGGCTTAGCATCCACCTTGGCAGAAACACTCTTGACATAGTCAAACACGGCCTGTTCATGCTCATCGAACGCAGCATCCAACATTGCCTGCCCCTGATCTGTGTAGTCAGCAAAATCACCAAGCTGCACACCCCCCTAGGATGTCAAATCTCCTATCACCTCGCATCTGGCCTGAACCTTGGAGGCCAACACCACATCACCAAAAAGCTGACCAAAATCTGCACTCTTTAACAACTGGTGACAGGCATGAGGTAAAACCTGAGAAATAACCTGTGAATAGTCAGATTTCAACTCCGCACAATTCTTCTTGTAATCTTTCAACTCATCAGCAATTTCCAGCTTCTGATCATCACTTAGCTTCACCTGCTTCTGCAAACTAGATATCTCATCACGAGCAGCCTTTAACTCTTCTTCATAACTGGGAGCCATCAACACCTGCTCCTCAAGCTTCTTAACTCGCTCACTCATTACAGCATAGTGCCCCTTCAAAGACTCAAATTCTGCATTACGCTTCTTTATAATAGAAGAAGCCATGTGCCCCATAGAAATAGCCTGAAAGTTGATAATCGAATAGGCATCATGAAATTTCTTCATGTCATCAGCAAAGGAGTTTCCCCAATTTTCAGGAACAAGACTATCAACAATATCATAACAATCAGCTGGAGCAGGAACTTCGGAAAACACGGGCAAGTCTGCAAAAACAAACAAAATTATGGAAAAAAGGAATCGAAGAAGGAGTAAACAAAAAGTACATACCAAAAAGCGAGTTTGCTGCATCGCCCATAATGTCATCACTTGCTTCGTCACGAAGATGGCCCAACTTTTGCTTCTTCACAGAGGAAAGGTTAGGATATGCTTTTCTCTTCAACACACCCTTAGCCTTGTAGCGTTGTGCCACCCTTGCCCCAACACCAGCAGCAAGCGACGTAATAGGCTGATCATCTTGAGTATAAAAATCGATAGGAGCTTCAACTTGCTTCGCCCTCTGATGTGTTTTTTAGTGGTGTACGAAACGGTTATCAGTTTTATATTATTTACTACAGGAAATTACCTAAAATTAAACTAAAACACACTAGGCAAGTATACCTATCGTATAGTAATATAGCTAAGGTAAAGTCCGGGAGGTCGATCCATGGACACTTTTATTAGGTGCTTTACTAGATTATCTAGGTAAATTAAGTAACTAAGTTAGATTTAGTAATATATAGTAATTTTAGTATCTTTGGAGGATTTACCGTTTAACGACCGGTTTGTCTTTTTGGCTTTTCTTTTTAATATTAACAACAAGACAGTAAAATTAAACTAAATTGTAGCAAAAAAGTAAATAAAAATTACTGTGGTAAATAAAAGTAACTTTAACTAAACGAGATGAAAATATAATAAAAAGAGTATTATGCTTATTTAACTTCCGTAGTTACGATGTTTGACTTTTACTTTTTACTTTTTACCCTAGATTAATTTTCCTTTATACTCGTAGAATATTTAATATGTCCACCTGGAGTTGTCCAGCGCAGTCCTATAATGACAAGCATCAAATGCGAGTGTCCTCATCATTTTATCTTGTAACCACAGTTAAATATTCTAACTAATTACTATTTAGATGGTTTGACGCGGTTGTCACGTATATCAATAATTACACCAGTTGTCACTGAATGTAACCCACCTTAATTTTAACTAGTCTTTTAACCATTAATCCATTCACGTGTCCGTTTCAATGAATAATTTACCATATATGTAAATAACCCGTCTTCCGTGTCCGGTCAACGTATGTGATTATTTATACATATAGTAAATTATAAATAGTGCTAATTTAATAAGTTGTCACTTAATTATTTTACCATACCCATTAATAGTTAAAACCCCAATATTCCTTAAGGTCGTTCTTTATCTAAATATTAACCGTTGTACAAATTAAATTAACCCATTTCCTATTTTTAGTCAAACATCATAACTACTTTGGTTAAATAAGCACAATAACAAATTAGTTACTAGACATGGTAAAAGGATAAATAAAACTTACATAAAAGTTCTTAGCTTACATTAATTCAACGCGGTAGAAAACTTCAAATTACAACACCCGTACAAATTGATATTACAGTACACAATCTGAAACTTGGGAATTAAAAATAGAATATAAATCCTATGTGTGTGTGAGAATGTAACTTCTTCACTCTTGGAACTTGGTCTCCTCTATTAATACTCCGTAGTTGAATTATTACAAGACCCCATTTTCTGCCACTACTTCAATTCTTTTCTTATTATACTCCGTAAATTGATCGTGCTTGACACATTGATCCCATATTTTCAGTAATGTTTATTTCTTTTGATTTATTAACTCCATAAAAGTAGCAGCCCACAATGAATTATTATTTGTTTATTACTTGTGTCTTCCATCTTAATATACTCCATAAAAGCTTGTTGGAAGACCCGATCATGACCCTCCTTTATTTTCTTTTGGATATTTAATCTTAAAAGCACCACCTTATGGATCTTGACCAAATTTTGTAATTTATTTTATATTATTATTTAATAATCATTGTGCAGGTTATGTCATACTCCTCTAATTCTGATCCGTAAATAGAGAAGCTCTCTTTGCATGCTTTGGCTTCTTGTACCCCGTGCACTGTTGCTTGATTCTTTTGGAGTATAATTTGTACATCTTGGAACATCACTTGTACGTTGAGCATTTTTGACCATTTTCTTCTTTAATCTTCATTATAGTACTCCGTCTTCACTTTTATTTATTTATACAATTAAAATGGAAATATGATACAATTACATATGAAAACCTATTATTTAGGAGAGATATTGCGACTAAATATATGTTCATTTTGAGCAATATCACCCTCTCCTTAGTTTTTGGCTTGGAAGGACTCACTTCACCATGATCAACTTTTGGTTTGCTCGATATCTCTAAGAACCCAGAACACGTAGGTAAACCAAGATCCTTCACAACATTTAACCTAGCCTGAACAGCAATGGTGTACTCTTTCAACCCTTGAGTCTTGAAAACGTTCCTCAAAGACATTTCTGCAAAAAACATAGCAAATAGATGTAAGAAGTCAGGAAAACAAAAACTCATAACAACAAACCTACTATAATGAAACATACCATGTTCCCCACACAAGAAAACGGGATTAGCAGTACCCTCCTCCCATCCAGGATCCATTCCTAACTTAAAAGTATAACATATGGATACGTAGAAGGAATAATGGGATGTTTACAAATTCTCTTAAACAGATCATCATCATCAGAAATGAAAGGAACAGGATCTTTAAAATTAAGGAGCACTTCTGGTTTTGAACATCAGGAAATTGAGAGGGAAAACAATAAACAGGAGGAGGAGCCTCTTTCCTACTTTTTCATTTCTGAACAGTCATCCAATCTTCAGTATCACCGGTGCGAAAGAAGAGACGAAACAAATCAACAGAAGGCTCTTGTGACGACCTCCAAATAGGGCCTGGAAGAATAACGTCACTAAATATATCAAATCACAATTGTATAAACGAGAACGACTCTATATGAGACGTATTATTGAGTTTTGCAGTGGAAGATAAATAGATTACATTGTATTTAATGAATAATGCATTAAATGTCTTTAATTGGTATGATATGTAATGAAGACTCCAAGCATGGTAAGCAATCATCATCAAAATAGCAGATATACAGCGGAAGCAATATTTAAGTACCTGAGAATAAACATGCTTTAAAAAGTCAACACTAGGTTGAGTGATTTCATAGGTTTGTCATAATAATGATTTCAGTAATAGTGTTAGACCACAAGATTTTTGTTCATAAGCTTGGTCTCGCATGGACCAATTAGTAGATCTCGCAGATCCAAAAGTTATTCATAAGCTTGGTCTCGCAGGGACCAATTAGTGGATCACGTAGATCCAAAAGTTGTTCATAAGCTTGGTCTCGCAGGGACCAATTAGTAGATCATGTAGATCCAAAAGTTGTTCATAAGCTTGATCTCGCAGAGACCAATAGTAGATCACGCAGATCCAAAAGTTGTTCATAAGCTTGGTCTCACAAGGACCAATTAGTAGATCTCGCAGATCCAAAAGTTGTTCATAAGCTTGGTCTCACAAGGACCAATTAGTAGATCATGCAGATCCAAAAGTTGTTCATAAGCTTGGTCTCACATGGACCAATTAGTAGATCACGCAGAACCAAAAGTTATTCTTAAGCTTGGTCTCGCAGGGATCAATTAGTAGATCACGCCGATCCAAAAGTTATTCATAAGCTTGGTCTCACATGGACCAATTAGTAGATCACGCAGATCCAAAAGTTATTCATAAGCTTAGTCTCACATGGACCAATTAGTAGATCACGTAGATCTAAAAGTTGTTCATAAGCTTGGTCTCGTAGGGACCAATTAGTAGATCTCGCAGATCCAAAAGTTATTCATAAGCTTGGTCTCACATGGACCAATTATAGATCACGCAGATCCAAAAGTTGTTTAAAGTTTGCCCCAAAGACAAGTTGTGTTTATACTTGTCGGTTAGGGATTTAGTCGGACATAGCCGGGTATAGCATAGTTTAAAGTTGGTACTTGTGTCTAGCGTGTAAAATAGTTATAAAAGTTGTGCATGTATTCTCAGCCTAAAAATGTAAAGAGTAAAAGGGAATCAAATAACTCACGAAAAATCAGTTTTGGTATTTGTATTCATTTCATAAAAACAGTTATAAAAGTAGCGCATGTATTCTCAGCCCAAAAATGTAAAGAGTAAAAGGGATCTATAAACTCACAAAAAATCAGTTTTAGTATTTGTATTCATTTCATAAAAACAGTTATAAAAGTTGCGCATGTATTCTCAGCCCAAAAATATAGATAAAAAGGGAGCTATGAAAACTCACCTTAAATAGCAGTTGAAGTATTCCTTGAAAGGAATGAAATGAATGCAAATAAGTGACCGGGATCTCAACCTAGAGATAGAATGTACGATCAGATGTTGTCTAATAGACATAAGTATGGTAACTATACCAATGATAATGGTTTTCTGAAAGAAATTCCATTTTCGGAAAGGTTGCTATCTATGGAAAGTTTCCACTTTTAGTAAGTTTCCATGTTTTGTAAGTTAGTTTTGAATGCTAGTGAGTTGTTCTTAATAAGTCCACTACTTATTAAGTGTGTAAGTGACTAAGTGTTGTTCACTTAGTGAGTTTATGATTACTATAGTCGGGTTTGATATTGTGCACCATACCCAAACATCTATGCCACCGCCGAGTCACTTGAATGATCTATTTTTACCGGTTGGCCCAGGATTTCTCGACCAAAATCTAAGTTTGGCATTCGAAATCCACAAGCATCCCATAGTGGTACCAACGATCACCCTAGGCCTTAAGTAGCGTTGAGGTTCATATATAGTGCACGTTCTCTTGATTATAACCTTGGTGATAATAACGATAGTAATAATAATAATTGAAAATGGAAACATCACTCACGTATCAATATTGTGACTCAATATTGCAGGAAAAAGTACGCAGATGTAACGGACATTACAAATGCTAGGTTGACCTCACGAACAATACCCATAACCTCCATAGCTATAACCCATACTTTTCTTAGCTCTATCCCGCTCATAAAACCCGTTTTGAAATTCTAACGACCCATCCTAATCCATCTGGACAAAGTCTTCAACAGTTGGTCCCATTGCGAGGTTCTGACCTCTATATGCCATGAACGACTCCATGTAATATGAGCAAATGCACAGCGAAAGATTTCTTTCATACCTGAGAATAAACATGCTTTAAAGTGTCAACCAAAAGGTTGGTCAGAAACAGAAACATAATCATGGTAGCAGCTGCAAACGGAGATCGATGGTGGTTGTTATAGTATCTTGGTTATCGGACTGAAATAAATAGAATGAGAGAGACTATATAGATGATAATAGTGGTGGTGACTTAAAGTGGGTTTTAATAGTGGTGTTTGATGAAAGTGGTGTGGTTGATAATCGGATAGAAACAGTAGCTAGTTAAAGAGAGTGACCGGCGGTGGTTGATTGAACCGAAACAGTAACAAGTAGGTATAGCAGTTTGATGGTTGTTTGGTTTGATGATTTTGGTGATGGGTAAAAGGTGATGAAGATGATGGTGGTCGGGGACTGTAGTGGTGCTCAATCAATCAAGAAGAAAGTAGAAAGAAGAAGGTGACGTTCTAAGGAAAATTTTGAGCAGAGGAACAAGAGTATGTGTATGTGTACAATTTGTAATGATAAGAGTTGATTGAAATTGTCTGTAGTGTTGATTTGAGATCGACATGATCTCTTGAGTGGAGAAGAATCAGTCAAAAATATAAATAAAGTGAAAACGATTGAAAACAAATTTTGTACAATTTATATTGATATATAATAAATTTTTGTTTCCATTTGATTCATTTTATTAAGTATTAATAATTATAAATATGTAAAAAAAATAAAATGTTTTTTATATTATTAATAACAAAATATTAATATTGAAATTAATATTAATATAAAGTAACAAAAATACTAATATGATAATACAAGTGATAAAAATAACTAAAATATCAATAATTAATACTAATAATAACAATAAAGATACAAATAAAAATAATGATAATAATTGTACAGTAAAAGAGGAACATTATTTAACAAGTTGATGTGTGGTTGCATTTGCATGAGTATGATAAAGAAATATATCATGGGTATATAAATCAAATAATATAAAAAGAAAAGCATAGCAGACTTTTATATTTGTTTCTTATTATCGACAGTTTTATCATGGAGTAATATCGTTCACCAAATAAATTCGAAATCATAAGTATATACATTCAATATACATTATATTATATTATATATCATTTTATTTACATAATTAATTAACTTATATAATATTTTAAATTTTATCTCCAATTTTATATATATATTCATATATTTAATTATATATGTATCTATTTATAAATAGTTGTTCGTGAATCGTCGGGAACAGTCGAAGGTCAATTGAATATATGAAACAGTTCAAAAATTTTGAGACTCAATTTAATAACTTTGCTTATCTTGTCGAAACCATATAAAGATTAAGTTTAAATTTGGTCGGAAATTTCCGGGTCGTCACAGTACCTACCCGTTAAAGAAATTTCGTCCCGAAATTTGAGTGTGGTTGTCATGGTTTACGATAAATATGTTTTCATGACAAATATGAATTGATAAGATAGAATTTTATCATCAATGAGTAATACCGATAAAAAAATTCGATTATTCGAAGCGTACGAATGAAGCTATCACAAAAGATTGAAATAGGAAAAATAAAGATTCGTCTTAACTTTTGACAGAATTAGGGTTGAATTCCGGAATTCAAGAGATTTAAAGAAAATCTTCGAAATCTAAGAGATTTGATTCTTCGGCGAATAAGGAGATTAAAATCTCTATAATTAAATACGGTGATTTGCCTCGATTACTCTGTCTGATATTTTCATTATAAATTAAACTCTTTCGTTCCATTAGTTTTCACCACTCCTATGAAATGTCCCGTTCTTATTGATTAAAAACGTTCCATATTAATTGATTTCGTTGCGAGGTTTTGACCTCTATATGAGACGTTTTTCAAAGACTGCATTCATTTTAAAACAAACCATAACCTTTATTTCATCAATAAAGGTTTAAAAAGCTTTACGTAGATTATCAAATAATGATAATCTAAAATATCCTGTTTACACACGACCATTACATAATGGTTTACAATACAAATATGTTACAACAAAATAAGTTTCTTGAATGCAGTTTTTACACAATATCATACAAGCATGGACTCCAAATCTCGTCCTTATTTAAGTATGCGACAGCGGAAGCTCTTAATAACCACCTGAGAATAAACATGCTTAAAACGTCAACAAAAATGTTGGTGAGTTATAGGTTTAACCTATATATATCAAATCATAATAATAGACCACAAGATTTCATATTTCAATACACATCCCATACATAGAGATAAAAATAATTCATATGGTGAACACCTGGTAACCGACATTAACAAGATGCATATATAAGAATATCTCCATCATTCCGGGACACCCTTCGGATATGATATAAATTTCGAAGTACTAAAGCATCCGGTACTTTGGATGAGGTTTGTTAGGCCCAATAGATCTATCTTTAGGATTCGCGTCAATTAGGGTGTCTGTTCCCTAATTCTTAGATTACCAGACTTAATAAAAAGGGGCATATTCGATTTTGATAATTCAACCATAGAATGTAGTTTCACGTACTTGTGTCTATTTTGTAAATCATTTATAAAACCTGCATGTATTCTCATCCCAAAAATATTAGATTTTAAAAGTGGGACTATAACTCACTTTCACAGATTTTTACTTCGTCAGGAAGTAAGACTTGGCTACTGGTTGATTCACGAACCTATAACAATATATACATATATATCAAAGTATGTTCAAAATATATTTACAACACTTTTAATATATTTTGATGTTTTAAGTTTATTAAGTCAGCTGTCCTCGTTAGTAACCTCTAACTAGTTGTCCACAGTTAGATGTACAGAAATAAATCGATAAATATTATCTTGAATCAATCCACGACCCAGTGTATACGTATCTCAGTATTGATCACAACTCAAACTATATATATTTTGGAATCAACCTCAACCCTGTATAGCTAACTCCAACATTCACATATAGAGTGTCTATGAGTTCCGAAATATATATAGATGTGTCGACATGATAGGTCGAAACATTGTATACGTGTCTATGGTATCTCAAGATTACATAATATACAATACAAGTTGATTAAGTTATGGTTGGAATAGATTTGTTACCAATTTTCACGTAGCTAAAATGAGAAAAATTATCCAATCTTGTTTTACCCATAACTTCTTCATTTTAAATCCGTTTTGAGTGAATCAAATTGCTATGGTTTCATATTGAACTCTATTTTATGAATCTAAACAAAAAAAGTATAGGTTTATAGTCGGAAAAATAAGTTACAAGTCGTTTTTGTAAAGGTAGTCATTTCAGTCGAAAGAACGACGTCTAGATGACCATTTTAGAAAACATACTTCCACTTTGAGTTTAACCATAATTTTTGGATATAGTTTCATGTTCATAATAAAAATAATTTTCTCAGAATAACAACTTTTAAATCAAAGTTTATCATAGTTTTTAATTAACTAACCCAAAACAGCCCGCGGTGTTACTACGACGGCGTAAATCCGATTTTACGGTGTTTTTCGTGTTTCCAGGTTTTAAATCATTAAGTTATCATATCATATAGATATAGAACATGTGTTTAGTTCATTTTAAAAGTCAAGTTAGAAGGATTAACTTTTGTTTGCGAACAAGTTTAGAATTAACTAAACTATGTTCTAGTGATTACGAGTTTAAACCTTCGAATAAGATAGTTTTATATATATGAATAGAATGATGTTATGAACATCATTAATACCTCAAGTTTAGTAGGTAAACCTACTGGAAGTGACAAGAAATGATCTAGCTTCAAAGGATCTTGGATGGCTTGTGATGTGCTGGATCGTAACCTTTATTTATGAACGGATTTGAGTTGTTTTGTTACACGAATTGATTTATTGTATATGTGGTATTTTATTGAATTCAGGTTGATTTCACACATATATAGGCAACTAGTCCTATCCGTGTAGTTTAGTTTGTCGGTAAATCCGATTCGTTCCACAGGGAGATGGAGTGTTTAATGGTTTTTAATAGTCTTTGATGTCAAACTTAATTAAAGGGGGTTTTGGATTAGGAATTTATAATATAACAGTAAAAGAAAATAAATTAAACTAATTTACTAAATAAAATTACAAGATTACAATAATTAACTTAAAAAGGAACTAAATGAAAATATACTGATTATGATGCGACAATTATATTACTAAATAGCAATTAGTAAAATAGTAACTTTTAATAAAACTATATGTTTAGAATTTTGTTTTGAGCAATTATAATATAAACTTATTTAAATTAACTAAATGACATGTTTAAAAAGATTAATACAAATTAAAAGGAATTAAAATGATTAACTAATTGTAAACTAATTTCTAATTATAAAGTATTAGAATTAACACTAATTATTAGGATTTAACATGTATTAAAGTATTTTATAAGAACTAATATAAGTAATAACCTAAATATAATAGTAAAATAACTAAAACCCTAATTTTAAACTAGTAAAATAACTAAAACCCTAATTTTAAACTAATTAAATAATTAAAACCCTAATTTTAACCCTACTGGTACTGTAGCCGTGTCTTGTACATACGCGTTTCGCGTATTTATACGCGTATCGCGTATAATTTAAAACCTACGCGAATTGTGTGAATCTGGTCGTACAGTTTGAATTACAGGCATACGCGTTTCGCGTATACCATACACGATTCGCGTATGACTTATACAATGTGACAAACAGTCTGTTACGGATTTAAATGTTTTTATGTATTGTTTTTATATTTTAAAATAATAATTCGTAAATAATGATAATAATACGTTTACAAGAAATAATAATGGGATAAATGGGAGTGTTTACTTAAATGTGTCACCTCTAGGTCCATGGATTGTTTTGAATTTAAGCCCTATTAAAATGTTTTAGTAATAAACTTTACATTTTTCTTTCGAAAAAATATAAGGTTACGACTAACTAAATCAAATCTAATTTTCATCGGATTTTATTTAGAAAGCTACTATTCCCCAAGTATTTAAATTGAGACCTAGCCTAGTTTTGACTTTCGCCAAAACCCAAATCATAACGGTTTCCCTTTTTATAATTTCACTATCATATAATTATTGATATTACCCAAACCACCGAAGTTTATTTCTAAATTGGTGTTAATAACTTATCCATAAATTCGTCTAGATCATTTTTAATGTTGAAGCTTAATTTATATAAATAAAAACAACTTTCGTTATTTAAACTTAATAAATTAAGTGGCAAGGGTCAAATACCTAATTACATAAAAATGGTTCTTTTAACTAGGCTCAATATTAAAAATATTAAAGTTACATTTTAACTTTTACAAATAGTAACAATCCATTTCACTAGGGGCTTTACATCTAAGCAAACACTATGGAAATTTAGCTACTCATGTTACTAGGATGAACATAAAAATATAAATATGCAAACATAATAACAACGATAATTTTAACAAGATATACTTACTAAAAATTCTTCACTTTCATTAACTTCAAACGGTAGAAAATTACAAATAACAACACCCTTCACACGAACAATACACCCTTAATATTTAAAACTACCTAAATATTGAACCTTGAAACTAATTATACAGAGTACTTGAAAACAAAATAACAGTAACTAAATTAATTTGTATGTGTATAGTAATGTTGTATGATATGTTGTCTAATATTTTTTGTACACCTTCAACTCTGAACGTACTCCGTATTTAACATGGAAATAGTAGGTGATCTGTGGTTGATTCCTTGCTGTACACCATTTATCAAAAGAATTAGTTTTTATCTCCAAAAAGCAGCCGCCCTTATGAAAACGTTTTATGATTTTATAAAATGTCATGGAAATAGTAGGTGATCTGTGGTTGATTCCTTGTGAAAACGTTTTATGATTTTATAAAATGTCATGCTAGTTTTTACACTAGACACGTTTTCCGGTTTTAACCTCAAATTCCGGTTGAGGGTAACTGAAAATCGAAGTCTCAGTCGGCGATTAGCAAGCTATTCGCCCCCATGATTGTAGTATCATGGAACTTGAAGCCGAATGTCCAAAAAATGGTTTTACACAAATATAATTCATAAAATAGCATAAGTTTTAGAACAAAATTATATCGTGTCCAAATATCATCGGTGAACCATGAGTTTGCACACCTCAATTTGTTATGGCATATGTATGTTGACCGCGGTCAAACATAGATGCGGTTAATCTTTACGGAGATCATCCATCTGGGGATTAGATTCATTAGTCTTAAAAGCTAATTTGCATTGTGCCCCCCCATTGTACGAGACATATCCTTCTCATGGTTAGGATAAGTCTGACCACCAAAAACCCTGTTTGATGCTGAGGTTAGGTGGATTTCCAGCCGATTTTAGGGATGACTTTACAAGATTTTTCGTCAACCTACAGCTGTTCTGGACTACATCTTCTAACATAAGTTAGCAAGTGTGTCAATTTGGAAGACTTTACTTCCTTACGGGATGGACTTGATTCATCCTCTATTACTCGTAATAGTGGAATATTCAGGTTTATACGTTCCAAAGCAATGATATCTGCAATAACTTCATAGAAACATGTGATATATGGTTCTCAACATAAGGTTTTATAAATTCTTGTTATACTTGGTTTTCTTTTATAGGTTTTAAACAAATAAACTTATGCGTTTTTAATGTATTGAGACGATAATTTCGGTTTTTGACACCTATGCTTTAATCGCTCGTAGTTACCTTAAAAATTCATTTGATATATTTGTTTAAAATTTTTATAAATCTTGATAAAAATCACCAAATTATAAGTTCTCGAGAATTTATATATTCCCACCCCACACTTAAGATTATGTAATGCCCTCATTACATAAAATCAGATAATAATGTATAAATTTGAGAGGACAAATAGTGTGAAGTATTTGGAACTTCCTTTGTTAACCCATTTGGATTTTCAAATTGTTTTACCTATGATTTTATCCAACGTTTGTATCACAATGTAATTCGATGTTTCGTTTCGTCTAATTGCATTTTCTTCTGTACCTGTCAAAACCATGTTAAAAACATACAAAACATGGGGTTGTACTTCAATCGTACAAAACAATATTACCCCACACTAATTTCTTACTAATATATAATAAAACATAAGAAGTATAAAAGTATTAAAACACACCATACAATAATGTTATTACACACCATAAAAATAAAAATATTTAAAACAATAGAACTAGTCAGATGGGCTCCAAAATGGGCCTCCTCGTTCGCCTTCCTCCTGTTGCTGTCGCTGCCGTTGCTCGTTTAGGCGTTGTTCCTCGTAGAAACGCCTATATGCATCCTGACTCGCGGCTATGGCGGCGTTATGGTCATATGGTGGAGGTAGAGGGTCATTGGGTGTCTGCCATTGGGGGTATGAAGGATAGGCTGAGGGTGCGTAATTCTGCGGGTTAGACGCGTATAAATATGCCTGATGATGCGCCCACTCTAATTGTGCTCCCTGACCCCTCTGATCGTATCGGATGTTAGACAGAAAATTATACTGATCTAGTTGGGTATGCCTAATATCCCCCAATTGCCGAGACAAAGCAGTATACTGGTCTTCTGATCTCACTCCCCAGTTTTGATATGAGTTACGTACATCTAAACTCAATGCGTTAAAAGAATTCTGGAGCATATCGAAATCAGAAGTACCTGTATGAGACGAGCTAGCCTGATCTGTCTCTCTGCGTCTCCTCCTAGCTTCCCTCGCGGGTTCATCATCCTCTTCCATAGGTGCGTGAGCAACAACTTCCTGTTGCCTTAAACTACGTACCCCACCCCTTACACGTATAGCCTTAGCTGTCCTATACACCTCCAATCCCAAATTACGAACCGGTTGATCTATTGGTTGGATTGGAGGGTCAAATTCGTTCGGGTCGAGACCGAACCAGGCTGCCAAACACGTGACATAGTGACCCCCCGACATGTCACTGGATCCTCGAGCACCCTTACCAAAATGGGCTAAAAAGTAGGCCACTCCATAGGGTATACTAATAAATGTATCCCTATCTCTAATTGCATCCAAATACCAAAGGTCAACATAATTAATCTTATCTGTATTAAGGAATGCCCTTTGGTTAATTGTGTTCGCTATAAATTTATGAATTATTCGATAGCGAACATCAGTGATCTTAAGGTATGATTCTTGACCTGCTACATAAGTATTCTTTTGGGAAAAAGAGCGCCAGACACTTAAAGAATCATAATCTCCTGTATACCTAGCTTCTGTAAAAATATATTCCCAAAAACCTGGAGCATTCATCTCATTACCGTCGTAAATCCCTAAAGCCATAGTCATGTCGCCTAGGGACATTACTCTATCTACACCACCCAATCTAAATTGTAGGAAAATAGTATCTTCGATATTTTCCGGGTGTATATTCATCCTAACGGTAGAATAAAATTCTAAACACCATTCTCTATATACAGGAGAATTTAACCTAAACAATCTCTCAAAGTCATTATAATACCTAATTTCCCCAAATTCATTCGTGAAACTTTGGGTTAAAATTTCCCTTATCGGTGTATCTAAATTGACTGGGTCTCCTAGGGGATCCCAATCAACAACGTAAACTGGAGAGATGGTTCGATTTACCAGAATGAGTAAATCCTTAACTTTTTGCACCCTTTGATGTAATTCGTTAGGAAATTGCAGGATCGGGTGTAGGTTCAAGAGTTGTTGTTCCATTTCGGGGGTAACTTGATCTTGTGCTTGTTGTTGGTTAAATGCCCTCATTCTAAATGGTCCCTGCATAACATTTTAAAACAAGAAAATCATCCCAATAGGATGTGTTAATGTTAGCAAAGAGTCTAAATTCAACCTACAAACTTGTTTTCAACACCACATGAATCAATTTATTTCAATAACTTTGGAATTTTTAGTTCTATGATTCAACACAAAGCAGAAACAAACCAAAAATCATAAATCAAAAATCAAGTTTCATATGCAAAGTTTAATTCACAAGTGAAAACACGCAATTTATCTAAGTGTATCTAATTCAACTCAATCACATTGCGTGTATTTCAGCTTCTAAACAATCCTTAATAGCATTAAAGTTCATACTTGATTCATTAAAATGAACTTGCAAAAATTAACAAATTTAGGCTAAAATTAAAAATCACACAGTCAAACAATCAAAATCATGTTCAAAAGTTCTAACTACTAACAAAACACTCAAAAACAACTAATTACAAAATAACACACCTCAGTATCAATTTCCTAATTTTCCCCAATTTTGTATAAACCCTAATTTTCAATAACCAATTAAACATCATTTTTTTATGCTAATCGGGTTTATTATCCTACTAACAACATAGATATAGCATTAATCAAGCAAAATTCAACAAAAACATGCATATAAATCGGATTAAAGCTATAAAGAAAATTAATGAAAAACTTGAAGAACACTAAGTAAAATGGGTTTAAAATCCTTACCAATCTAGGCATGTTGAAAGATTGAAGAATTGGGGAAGATTGGAATTGTTAATTTAAGTTTTTGGGTGTGATTTTCGGGTTTTTGTGTTTTCTTCTCGTCCACAGCAGAAAAAAAATAAAATTTAGAGTGTGAAAACAGGTCTGCTGCCCGATCTGTTATGTTCAGTGTTTTTGACCTTACGCGTTTCGCGTAAGTCTACGCGTTTCGCGTATGCTTTGAATTCCACGCGTTTCGTGTAGGTCTACACGATTCGCGTATGCTTTGTCTGTAATTTAAATTTTTTTTTTTATATAACTTAAAATCAATTGAATTTAAAAATATCTTTTATAAATTTATATTTGTAACGGAAATTCGGTTGTTAGACCTGATCTTAATCCGTTTATAAATTTTTAATTTCAATACATGTTTCAATAATTTCAATTTATAAAATTCAATCCATTAAAAGTTAAAGTTTTTAATGTTTTTCGAAAACAAATTTAAAATAAAATAAAAACACTCTATTTTTGTGTTAAAATTATTAACATTTTTAATTTTAAAACAAGTACATGAAAAATAAAAATTACACAAATTAAAATACACTCTATTTTTTTTTTGTATACCCCTAAATCAACTAATTTTCAAACTTAAAACTTTGTTTCCTATCGATTAGGTAGAGATAAATTCGGTCGTCAAACCTATCATTATCCACGACAAAGATTTACAAGTTATATATTTTTACGGTTATTGATAAAAAGGTATATTTTGCAATCTACTGTAGACTTTTAGAATTTAACAAAAAAATTTTGTGCAATTTGAAGAATGAAAATTCAGTTGCGACACCTAAACATTTTCATTTTCAAAGAAACAAGTTAAACTCAAGGCGTTTCACCTTCAATTTAGTAGAAAGGATTTTTTTTTTTTTTTTTTTATTTTGTTTTCGTGGTTTACTATTTAACAGATATCTTATGAATCCAACAAGAAATTTCGTGCAATTTGGAAAACGATAATTCAGTTGTAACACTTAACATTTATCGTTTTCAATGAAAACATATTGAACTCAAGGTTCATCACTTTTAAATGGTAGACCGTTTTAATAGAACATACAACAAACAAAAACAAACCAAACACACCAAAACATTACACACAAAAATGCACAAACACACAATTGGCGAGGAAAAGATTTAAAGAGTGAAGCCTCGTTGGCTCGCCTCGTAGTGGAGTCGCATTATTTTGCTCCCCATTGCTTCGTAGGCGTAACCTCGCTGGTTTAAGAGGTTTTCTTCTGCACATTTTAAAGGCCCTTCTCGGCATAAGGTTACGTACTCGTAATTAGAGTCCGTTTGGTTCTTTGGGCAATCTCCGGAGTGAGTCGGTTTTCCACATTTCACACATTTACCCAAATGACGTGCTCGACGCCTTTTAGCTGATTTAGATTTTCCTCTTGCATAGTTTGTCTCATTTAGTTTCTGTCTTTCTTCTTTCCTCGCCTTATCGCATCTTTTCTTAATATCTAACACCACATCCCTCGGTAAAATCTTATCGCACTTTAAAATGAAATGGTTGTAGATATACTGACTGCGCATCTTGAAATTAAACAATAAAAACAAAAAGAAATTAAAAAGGTAGAATGGAGGGAGAAGACTAGTTCTTTAGGGTCTGCTAGGGAAAGACCAATCTAACCCCACTCTTAAAGATAAGAATAAAAAACGAGAATGGAGTTTAAAACCTTAGAGTTACCCTGAATTTATTTGTCCTTAGGGTAGAAGGTGGTTTCGTCTCTTTTCGTAGTATTGATTTCTTCAAAGTATAACTTGAGTCTGTGTCCGTTCACTTTGAAAGTTCCACCGTCTTTACCATACAACTCTGCATATCCAGATGGAAAAACCTGTTTTATTATATATGGCCCAGTCCATCGGGATCTAAGTTTACCAGGTGAAAACTTGAAACGTGATTGGAATACCAATACTTTATCCCCTTGTTCAAATTCTTTCTTTTTTAATCGTGCATCGTGCCATACTTTAGTTTTTTCTTTATATGTTTTAGAATTTTCGTAGGCTTGTAATCTTAATTCATCTAGTTCGTTAAGTTGTAATAACCTATTTTCTCCTGCTTGCACAAGGTCAGTATTACATTCTCTCATAGCCCAGTATGCCTTGTGTTCAACTTCAACAGGTAGATGACACGCTTTACCGTATACAAGTCTAAATGGTGTGGTACCTATTGGTGTTTTATACGCAGTCCTAAAAGCCCACAACGCGTCATCTAACTTGCGTTGCCAGATTTTAGGGTTGTTATTAACTGTCTTCTCAAGTATGCGTTTTAAGGCACGATTCGTGTTCTCCACTTGACCACTTGTTTGCGGGTGGTACGGAGTAGAGAAACGATGAGTTACGCCATACTTCTTCAACACCTTTTCAAGAAGGTTGTTGGTAAAATGTGTTCCTCGGTCGGATATGAGTGCTTTTGGGATTCCAAAGCGTGAGAAGAGATTTTTCAAGAAGTTTACCACCACCCTAGCATCATTTGTAGGCAAAGCTTTTGCTTCAGCCCACTTGGATACATAGTCAACGGCTACTAGTATGTACTTGCACTTATGTGAACTTGGAAAGGGTCCCATGAAATCGATTCCCCAAATGTCAAAGATTTCACAAACTTGGATGCCGGTTTGAGGCATCTCATCCTTTTTCGTGATGTTACCCGTTCGTTGGCATGCGTTACAAGTCCGAACGAAATCAAGGGCTTCTTTAAAGATCGTGGGCCAATAAAAGCCCGATTCAAGGATTTTTCTTGCAGTGTGGTTTGGTCCGAAATGACCGCCGGTTGGCCCTTGATGGCAATGCTCAAGAATTTGTTGAGCTTCTTGTCCGTACACACAACGGTGAATTATTTGATCCGCACCAACACGAAATAGGTCTGGGTATTCCCAGAAATATGATTTCAAATCTGCAAAGAATTTCTTCTTTTGCTGATAAGTAAGTCCTTTTTGTAGAATGCCTGAAGCAAGATAGTTTGCAAAATGGGCAAACCATGGGATTTCAGATTCTTTTTCAATCCTCATTAGAGATTCGTCAGGAAATGTATCTTTGATGATTGTATCATCAAGTTTATCTAATTCGGGGTTTTCAAGTCGGGATAAATGATCGGCAGCTAGATTCTCAGCTCCTTTCTTGTCACGTATCTCAATGTCAAATTCTTGAAGTAAAAGAACCCAACGTATGAGACGATGTTTTGCATCTAGTTTCGAGAATAAATACCTAAGTGCCGAATGGTCCGTGTAAACAATGGTCTTGGACAACACCAAATATGACCGAAATTTATCGAATGCATAAACAGCCGCTAGGAGTTCTTTTTCCGTGGTGGTATAATTAATTTGGGCTCCTGTTAGAGTTTTACTTGCATAATAAATCGGAAGAAAATGATTATCGGGACGTTGTCCTAAAACAGCACCTAAAGCATAGTCGCTTGCGTCACACATTAGCTCAAATGGCATACTCCAATCCGGAGATACCATAATTGGAGCTTGTGTGAGTTTTGACTTTAGAATCGAGAATGCATTCTCGCAATTAGAATCGAAGTCAAATGGAGCATCCTTTTCAAGAAGTTTGGTCAATGGGCGGGCGATTTTAGAAAAATCTTTGATAAATCGCCTATAGAATCCTGCGTGACCAAGAAAGCTTCTAATTGCTTTAACATTTGATGGTTTAGGTAGCTTAGAGATAACTTCAATTTTAGCTTTATCTACCTCTATTCCCGCACGAGATATTTTGTGACCAAGTACAATGCCCTCTTTCACCATGAAGTGGCATTTTTCCCAATTTAGGACCAAGTTTGCTTTCTCACATCGGATAAGCATACGTTCTAGATTGAAAAGACATGATTCAAAGGAGTCTCCAAACACGGAAAAGTCATCCATGAAGACTTCCATACAATCCTCTACCATATCATCAAAGATTGCCATCATGCACCTTTGAAAGGTTCCGGGTGCATTGCATAAACCAAACGGCATGCGGCGATAGGCAAAGGTACCGAAAGGACAAGTGAATGTGGTCTTTTCTTGGTCGTTGGGATCAATTGGAATTTGGAAGTAACCGGAGAAACCGTCTAAAAAGCAATAATATTCTTTTCCCGCTAATCGTTCAAGCATTTGATCAATAAAAGGTAACGGGAAATGATCCTTTCTAGTGGCATCATTTAGACGTCTGTAATCAATACAGACTCTCCAGCCGGTAACTGTTCTAGTTGGGACGAGTTCGTCCTTTTCATTTAATATAACGGTTGTACCCCCTTTTTGGGTACTACTTGTACTGGACTAACCCATGGACTATCGGAGATGGGGTAGATTAACCCGGCGTCAAGAAGCTTGACGACCTCCTTTTTAACAACCACTTTCATGTAGGGATTTAGCCTGCGTTGTCTTTGTACTACGGGTTTGTAGTCGTTCTCAAGGAGAATTTTATGTGTACAATAAGACGGGTTTATTCCCGGAATGTCGGTTGTTTTCCAGGCTATAGCCTTTTTATGGGTTTTTAATACAGAAATTAGCTTATCCTTCTCATTATCTTAAAGATGTGAAGCAATAATTATTGGTAATTGAGATGTACCTTCGAGATAAGCATACTCCAAGTGTTTGGGTAGCTCTTTAAGCTCTAGTACGGGTGGTTCTTCTAAGGAATTTTTTATACGGAATCTATCTTCATTTTTGATTTCCTCAAACGATTCCTCTTCCATGGGAATTTCTTCTATTATGGTCTCGTCATCCGTGACCACCTTCATCAACTCATCAAAATCTTTATCAATATTGAAGTATTCATTCTCACTTACCGGGGCTAACCCCGGGATATCAATTTCAAGTAGCTCCTTCAATTCGTTCTCGACACAAAGATCTATAACATCAATTTGAAAACAAGAGTCATCGGTAGAAGTGGGTCTTTTCATGGCTTTGTCAATGTGACAAATTATTCTCTCGTTTCCCACACCTAGACTCAATTGTTCTTTTTGAACATTAATGATAGCATCTGCAGTGTTTAGGAAAGGACGTCCTAAAATGATAGGAACTTTTGTCTCCTCTTGCATTTCTAGAATAACAAAGTCGACGGGAAAGATAAGTGAGCCAACTTTTACAAGTATATCCTCGGCTATACCTATGGGAGTATCAAATGATTGGTTTGCTAATCGAATACCCATCCGGGTTGGTTTTAAGTCTCCTAAGTCAAGTTTTAAATATAATGAGTAAGGCATTAGGTTAACACTTGCACCTAGGTCGGCTAGTGCATCGTACACCACCGAATCACCCATCATACATGGTATGATAAAACTACCAGGGTCTCCTAATTTTGGAGGTACATTTTGTTTCTTTAAGATGGCCGAACATTCCTCATGGAGGAATGTGGCAGAAACGTCGTGGTATTTACCCTTCGAGGATATGAGATCCTTTAAAAACTTCCCGTAATTGGGCATATCCCTAAGAACCTCCGCGAGTGGCATGTTAATGCTAATTTGCTTAATCATGTCCGCAAATTTCTCATACCGCCTTGCGAGTCTGTCTTTCTTTAATGCTTTTGGGTAAGGAATAGGTTCCTTATGCACCTTTACTGGTGGTTCTTCACTTTTCTTTGGTATGACCTCAGGTGGATCATCTTTCTCTTGTTCTTTATCAACTTGCTCATTTTCATCAACCGGTATTTGTAAAACAGAAGGAGATAAAGGAACTTCCGGGGACTTAAGAGTCTCCGGTTTAGTAGTTAAACCACTTCTAGTAGTTATAGCATTTACATGCTCGTTCCTTGTTTGGGGGTTGTTGGGATTCACTTGAGTATTTGAGGGGAGAGTACCTGGTGGTCTCTCTGATAGTAACTGTGATATCCTTCCAACATCCCTTTCTAAGTTTTGTATTGTGGCTTGTTGATTTCGGATTTGCTGAGTTTGGAGCTCTGCATTTTGCTCGTGCTTAACCATAAAATCTCTTAAGAGATCTTCTAAACCAGATTTCCTCTCAGGTTGAGGTTGCATAATTGCTAATGGTTGTGGTTGATTAAATGCTAGTGGTTGTGGTTGATTGTGTTGGAAATTATTTTGATAATTTCGTTGAGGTTGATTTCGGTTATTATAACCTGGTGGCGGATTTCTTTGATTTTGATTTGGGAAATTCCGGTTATTTTGGTAACCTGGATTTCCTCCTTGATAGTTATTATTATTTTGATAGTTATTATTATTTGATCCTGAAGGTCCTCCTACTTGATAGCTGTTTATAGGAGGATATTTTCGGTTGTTTGCTTCTATAGCTGGAAAATCACTGAAGTTCATTTCACCTTTTCGTAAGTAACCTAAGAAATTTGCCTGCTCTTCCATTGTACTTTGATCACAATCTCTAGTAAGATGGGGACCTTGGCATAGTTCACATCCTACTCTGATAGCATGCATTTCCTTGGTTACTTTCTCGATTTGCCTTGCTTGATTTGCTATTTGAACTTTTAAAGAAGCAATTTCATCATTGCTTTCAATACTAGCAACATTTGATGATCTAGAGAATTCTATTTCTTGATGCCAATTATGGGAATGGGAAGCTAAATCAGCAATGATTGTGTGAGCGTCTTCAGGTGTTTTCTTCATGATCGAACCTCCGGCTGCAATATCTATATCTTTTCTAGTTGTCACATTGACTCCTTTATAGAATATTTGGACCTTTTGGAATGTATTCAACCCGTGTTGAGGACATACCCTAAGCATTTTGTTGAATCGGGTCCAAGCTTCATAAAGAGTTTCATTAGGCTTTTGCATAAAGTGATTTATATCACTTTGCAATTTTGCTGCTTTTGAAGCAGGAAAGAATTCTGACAAAAACTTATCCATCATATCATTCCAGTTTTCAATATAACCTTCTGGTAATGAGTCTAGCCAATCTCTTGCATCATCTTTTAAGGACCATGGAAAGATTTTTAAACATGCAACTTCATCGGTGACATCTTTGATTTTGAAAAGCTTGCAAATGCTTACAAACTTACGAAGATGCTCGTTAGCATCCTCATTTGGGGCTCCACCGAATTGGCATGTATTAGTCACCATGTGTAAAAATTGACCTTTTATTTCAAAGCCATCACTCATCGTGGGTTGGATGATTGCATGGCCTTGACCTTTTCTTGTGGCCTTCATTAATGCTTCCATCGTTTGATTTGTATCAGCCATTTCTTCTTCTTCTTTAATAATCGGCTCTATGATTGGTTGAATTATTGGTTCAGAGTCGGATTCTAAGGAAAGTGACTCTAAATTTTTAGCAAGAGATTCTACTTCTTGAGCTCTTAAGCGTTCGTGGAATTTCCTTTCGGGTTCAGGATGTGAAGGAGTTAATTCAGCGTTGGAGGAACGTAAGTTCATACATTAATTTCTATTATGAGATCACAACACTAAAGGTTTATCTAGGGTTACCTACTTGTTTCTCTTTAGTGTTTTTTCAGTGTTTTAAAATTACTAGTACTTCCTATTTCTTTTTGTTGTTTTTGTCCTTTTATTAATTCTTTGAGGTTCCGGATTAAGTTTAATGAGTTTAAGATTGACCGGATCATACAATTTGGGAAATTGTACAAAGAACTAAAGGATTTATTCAAAAACTTTGAACTTTCTTGGAAATGAATTTCCTCGAGAGGATCGAATAACATAAAAACAATGATAAAAAACCTTTAAACAAACAGATTATCCTTCTGATTTTGCCCACGTTTCGAATAGCCAAAAGATGCAGCAGAGGGGCAGGATCCTTCTATTGACCAATAAAATTGGTGATCCAACAACCCGGTCCACGTACAAATCCAACTACTACTACGAATTAGAAAAATTATCTATTTATTTAACTGCCAACTCCCCGGCAGCGGCGCCAAAAAGTTGATGTGCTGGATCGTAACCTTTATTTATGAACGGATTTGAGTTGTTTTGTTACACGAATTGATTTATTGTATATGTGGTATTTTATTGAATTCAGGTTGATTTCACACATATATAGGCAACTAGTCCTATCCGTGTAGTTTAGTTTGTCGGTAAATCCGATTCGTTCCACAGGGAGATGGAGTGTTTAATGGTTTTTAATAGTCTTTGATGTCAAACTTAATTAAAGGGGGTTTTGGATTAGGAATTTATAATATAACAGTAAAAGAAAATAAATTAAACTAATTTACTAAATAAAATTACAAGATTACAATAATTAACTTAAAAAGGAACTAAATGAAAATATACTGATTATGATGCGACAATTATATTACTAAATAGCAATTAGTAAAATAGTAACTTTTAATAAAACTATATGTTTAGAATTTTGTTTTGAGCAATTATAATATAAACTTATTTAAATTAACTAAATGACATGTTTAAAAAGATTAATACAAATTAAAAGGAATTAAAATGATTAACTAATTGTAAACTAATTTCTAATTATAAAGTATTATAATTAACACTAATTATTAGGATTTAACATGTATTAAAGTATTTTATAAGAACTAATATAAGTAATAACCTAAATATAATAGTAAAATAACTAAAACCCTAATTTTAAACTAGTAAAATAACTAAAACCCTAATTTTAAACTAATTAAATAATTAAAAACCTAATTTTAACCCTACTGGTACTGTAGCCGTGTCTTGTACATACGCGTTTCGCGTATTTATACGCGTATCGCGTATAATTTAAAACCTACGCGAATTGTGTGAATCTGGTCGTACAGTTTGAATTACAGGCATACGCGTTTCGCGTATACCATACACGATTCGCGTATGACTTATACGATGTGACAAACAGTCTGTTACGGATTTAAATGTTTTTATGTATTGTTTTTATATTTTAAAATAATAATTCATAAATAATGATAATAATACGTTTACAAGAAATAATAATGGGATAAATGGGAGTGTTTACTTAAATGTGTCACCTCTAGGTCCATGGATTGTTTTGAATTTAAGCCCTATTAAAATGTTTTAGTAATAAACTTTACATTTTTCTTTCGAAAAAATATAAGGTTACATTTTTCTTTCGAAAAAATATAAGGCTACTATTCCTCAAGTATTTAAATTGAGACCTAGCCTAGTTTTGACTTTCGCCAAAACCCAAATCATAACGGTTTCCCTTTTTATAATTTCACTATCATATAATTATTGATATTACCCAAACCACCGAAGTTTATTTCTAAATTGGTGTTAATAACTTATCCATAAATTCGTCTAGATCATTTTTAATGTTGAAGCTTAATTTATATAAATAAAAACAACTTTCGTTATTTAAACTTAATAAATTAAGTGGCAAGGGTCAAATACCTAATTACATAAAAATGGTTCTTTTAACTAGGCTCAATATTAAAAATACTAAAGTTACATTTTAACTTTTACAAATAGTAACAATCCATTTCACTAGGGGCTCTACATCTAAGCAAACACTATGGAAATTTAGCTACTCATGTTACTAGGATGAACATAAAAATATAAATATGCAAACATAATAACAACGATAATTTTAACAAGATATACTTACTAAAAATTCTTCACTTTCATTAACTTCAAACGGTAGAAAATTACAAATAACAACACCCTTCACACGAACAATACACCCTTAATATTTAAAACTACCTAAATATTGAACCTTGAAACTAATTATACAGAGTACTTGAAAACAAAATAACAGTAACTAAATTAATTTGTATGTGTATAGTAATGTTGTATGATATGTTGTCTAATATTTTCTGTACACCTTCAACTCTGAACGTACTCCGTATTTAACATGGAAATAGTAGGTGATCTGTGGTTGATTCCTTGCTGTACACCATTTATCAAAAGAATTAGTTTTTATCTCCAAAAAGCAGTCGCCCTTATCTGATGAATGATTAAATTCGGCCTAACATTACGCATTTCGTGTATGGCTACACGATTCGCGTATGACCAATATTCTACACGTTTCGTGTAGCTCTACACGATTCATGTAAGAGTAACTGGCAGTTTTCTTTATTTTTCTTTTTCGTTTGTTCTTTGTTGATCCCGTGTTGACGTAAATTGACTTGGAACTTTCCATTTGAACTCTTTTTCTTCGATCATCTTGAACTTTCATTCGGATAAACGTTTCTTGATATATATTTGGTTAAAACTATCGTTTTATCTTCGAATCTTCAAATAGCAAGCTCTTGTCCACTTTTGTCATTTTTCTTGAATATTATACGTTGAATGTCTTCGTAAATGATAAAAGCTGATGAAATATAAGTGATATTGCGTCGAATAATATGTATGTTTAGAGCAATATCAGCTTGAAAGTTCTTGAAGTAGGATCATGACACAAAAACAAGTTCAAGTAAGATTTTTACTCGAATTAAGATAGTTTATAGTTATAGAAATTGAATCGAAGTTTGAATATGAATATTACCTTGAATAAGAAAGATAACCTACTGTATATAACAAAGGTTTCTTGATCTTAGATGATTACTTGGAATGGATTAGAAGGCTTTGGAAGTAAATTAGTAAACTTGAAGGGATTTTTGAAGTGTTCTTGAAGTGTTCTTCCTATGATGATTATAGCTTGATTCTTGAAGTGATTTTTGATGAAGATGATGATTAACTACTGGAAAAATACGTTCATAATAGTGTGTGTGTGTGTGTGTTGAGAGAGAATTAGAAAGAGAATTGGAAGTGAAATGAAGTGAATGATGAGTGGTAATTGGTGAGTGGTGAGTGGGGTTAAAAGGAGTTCTAGTTAGTTGACTAGCTCATGGTAGAAGTTAAAATTGATTAGTCATACATGAAATAATCAATATTGGAATCCCATGCTAGTTCCTATTGGTATATACCCATAGTAAGCACGTTTTGAAGCTGTGTATAATACGGGTAAGAATACGACTAGAATTCTTGATGAAAGAAAAGAATGGGAAAGTAACTGTAACCATTTTCGTTAAGTATGAGTGTTTTGATATATGTCTTGAAGTCTTCCAAAAGTATTTTAATACATCTAAATACACTACATGTATATACATTTTAACTGAGTCGTTAAGTCATCGTTAGTCGTTACATGTAAGTGTTGTTTTGAAACCTTTAAGTTAACGATCTCAATTAATGTTGTTAACCCATTGTTTATTATATCTAATGAGATGTTAAATTATTATATTATCATGATATTATTATATATTAATATATCTTAATATGATATATATACATTTAAATGTCGTTACAACGATAATCGTTACATATATGTCTCGTTTCGAAATCCTTAAGTTAGTAGTCTTGTTTATATGTATATAACTCATTGTTAATATACTTATGGAGATACTTACTTATCATAATCTCATGTTAACCATATGTATATCCATATATATATCGTCATGTCGTTTTTACAATTTTTAACGTTCGTGAATCGCCGGTCAACTTGGGTGGTCAATTGTCTATATGAAACATATTTCAATTAATCAAGTCTTAACAAGTTTGATTGCTTAACATGTTGGAAACATTTAATCATGTAAATATCAATCTCAATTAATATATATATAAACATGGAAAAGTTCGGGTCACTACAGTACCTACCCATTAAATAAATTTCGTCCTGAAATTTTAAGCTGTTGAAGGTGTTGACGAATCTTCTGGAAATAGATGAGGGTATTTCTTCTTCATCTGATCTTCACGCTCCCAGGTGAACTCGGGTCCTCTACGAGCATTCCATCGAACCTTAACAATTGGTATCTTGTTTTGCTTAAGTCTTTTAACCTCACGATCCATTATTTCGACGGGTTCTTCGATGAATTGGAGTTTTTCGTTGATTTGGATTTCATCTAACGGAATAGTGAGATCTTCTTTAGCAAAACATTTCTTCAAATTCGAGACGTGGAAAGTGTTATGTACAGCCGCGAGTTGTTGAGGTAACTCAAGTCGGTAAGCTACTGGTCCGACACGATCAATAATCTTGAATGGTCCAATATACCTTGGATTTAATTTCCCTCGTTTACCAAATCGAACAACGCCTTTCCAAGGTGCAACTTTAAGCATGACCATCTCTCCAATTTCAAATTCTATATCTTTTCTTTTAATGTCAGCGTAGCTCTTTTGTCGACTTTGGGCGGTTTTCAACCGTTGTTGAATTTGGATGATCTTCTCGGTAGTTTCTTGTATAATCTCCGGACCCTTAATCTGTCTATCCCCCACTTCACTCCAACAAATCGGAGACCTGCACTTTCTACCATAAAGTGCTTCAAACGGCGCCATCTCAATGCTTGAATGGTAGCTGTTGTTGTAGGAAAATTCTGCTAACGGTAGATGTCGATCCCAACTGTTTCCGAAATCAATAACACATGCTCGTAGCATGTCTTCAAGCGTTTGTATCGTCCTTTCGCTCTGCCCATCAGTTTGTGGATGATAGGTGATAAGGCTAAAAAGGAACATATATTTCATAGCATTATCCCCCAAGAAAGACAAGATTTTAGTTGCAATTGTTCCATTTTCAAGTAATATTCGTTTGTATTAAATAAGTGCGAAGACAAAAGGCGAAAACGACGAATTGAAGACACAAAGGTCCAAAAAGCTCAAAAGTACAACATACAATTAAAAATGTTCAAATTATTGATGAGGAACGTCTAAAAATGACAAGAGTACAAGACGCAAAACACAAAGTACACGATATAAAATAGTACGAAAGGGCGTTCGAAAATCCGGAACCGGGACATGAGTCAACTCTCAACGCTCGACGCAACGGACTAAAAATTACGAGCCAACTATGCACAAGAATAAAATATAATATTTAAATAATTCATAATAAGAATAATATTAAATAATAAAAAGTTGTTAATTGAGCATAGTTCAGGGGTCGTAAGTGAAAATTCAAATTGATATTTTGCCTATAAAAGGCATTGTTATTCGATGAAATGAATCATCCCTTTATCAATCAAAATCTCTCTCTATATATATATGTAAACGTATATGTAATATATACATTATAATTTTAATTTTACTTTTAAATTTAATAATAATGATTTAGTTTTAGTTATGGTACAATTAATTTACGGGTTTTAAGTCAGAACTCTGTCCGTGCAACGCTACGCGATTAATCACCACTGTAAGCTATGTTCTTCCTTTTTAAATTAATGTCTCGTAACTAAGTTACTATTATGCTTATTTGAGCCGAAGTAATCGTGATGTTGGACTATATTAAGACGGGACTATTAGATTTTGTACCATAATTAAGGTTTGGGCAAAAGACCGACACTTGTGGAAATTGGACTATTGACTATTAATAGATGGGGGGTATTGTCTAATTGAGTGACAACTCATTGGAGTCTGTCGAACCTATCTTCAAATTAATTATCCTAATAATTAATAATGATTATGGTTGTCCTATTTAGTGACGTTCATATGGAATCTATTATAATCATTTAATTAATTATTCGGGTTGGGTAATTGATTATTCAAACTGATCAAGTGGGTAAATTAATATTCATATCTAATCAAAACAGGGGTGGATTACATACAGTGATAACTGGTGTAATTGTTGACAGAAGTGATAACTGCGTCACAGTTTAAATCCTTAATTAGTTGGAATATTTGACTTCGGGTATAAGAGTAATTTGACGAGGACACTCGCACTTTATATTTATGACCGATGGACTATTATGGACAAAAACCAGATAGGTATCAAATAAACCATGACAAAGGACAATTAACCCGAGTAACAATTAATTAAAATCAAAACGTTAAACATCATGATTACGGAAGTTTAAATAAGCATAACCCTTTTATTTCATATTCTATCGCAATTTTATTTATTGTTATTTTATTTATCGTCATTTATATATTTTACGCACTTTAATTATCGTCATTTATCTTTGCGCTTAAAATATAGAATCGACAAACCGGTCATTAAACGGTAAAACTCCCCTTTTATAATATATTACTACTTATATAATTATATATATTTTGTATAAATATAGTTGTTAAAAATATAGTAAGTATCACCAGCTCCTTGTGGAACGAACCGAACTTACTAAAAACTACACTACTCTACGATTAGGTACACTGCCTATAGTGTTGTAGCAAGGTTTAGGTATATCCCACTCTATAAATAAATAAATAACTTGTGTAATTTGTAACATATTTTGTATTAAAAATAATAGTATATTTCGTACCCTCACGCTACATCATCAAGTTTTTGGCGCCGCTGCCGGGGAGCGCTAAAACGCTATATTTTTAATTTATATTTATAAAAATATAATTATAAAAAAAAGTAATTTCGAGGACACGTGTGTCAAATATAGATTTTGTTAAAATTTTAGTAAGTGGTCATTTTTAATTGCTATGTGTCCGTGACTTGTACCAACACCAACAAAGTAATTTAATTGTTGCCTCTTTTTGCCTTTTCTTTCTTTTTGCTTTTTGAATCACGTGGCTAACAATTGAAGTTGATATCCACCACCAATAAATGAAGTGGGTGGGACCTAATGTGTGAAACCGATTCTTCATAGTTCGTACAAAGTAATTTTTAGAATTCAAAATTAATTTAACTTGGAACACACCCAAGTTATTGATACGAAATAGCATTTTCACAATAATAATATATAGTAGTAGAACACATTTAAAAATCTAATTGTGATTCTAAGTGTTCCAGTTCATTTATAAATAATTCATAGTCCATAAAAAATAAAAAAAAATAAAAAAAATAAAAACGTAAAAAAAAAAACGTTTTTTTTTTTTAAAGAAAAAAAAAATTCGTTTAAAAAAAAAAACGTATCTAAAAAAAAAAAAAAAAAAACGAGTTTTAAGCCTACATCAATTTTGAATCTGCATTATTTTGAGCCTGCATAGTTTTGAATCTGCATCAGTTTTGAACCTGCATCAGCTTTTAAACTTGCATTCAATTTTGAATCTGCACTCCCATTTTGAGCCTGCATATTATAAAAATATATATATATATATATATATATATATATATATATATATATATATATATATATATTTTAAAAAAATATTTTTTTTAAGATTTTGTCTATAAAAAAAATGTTTTTTTAGTTTTATTACTTTTAGATTTTTAGACTATATTCGCAACTTTTAGTATTAAGTTTAGTTTTGCCATAGTTATTTTTACTTCTAGAATTTTTAGGCTTTGCCGTAAAATCCCTTAAGTGCTTATTCCTTAGACTAAGTTTTAGGTACTTTAGAATTTTACGACGCCGTATTTCGCACTACTTTCTTATTTTTATTTTTCGACGCCTATTTTTCGACCTTTTTATTTTTCAACATTTTTCGACGCGCAATCTATTTCTTCCTTATTTCTCGATACTCTAGTTTTTAGGACTTAGAATTTTCTATACTTCTTATCTAAATCTTAAAACGGAAAGAAAAATTATTTAAGCGGTTAAATTAATAGACGTTGACATTTTTCTGGTTCGTAGTAATAGTTGGATTTGTTAGTGGCTAGTTGTGGGCTTCCGATTTAAAGGGTCCTGGCTACCTGCTACATCTTTTGGCTATTCGAAACGTGGGCAAAATCAGAAAAGTCTATTAATTGGACAACTTATATAAGTTTTTCTTATTTTTATAACTAATAGGATATTCTGTGAATGCACCGAGCAAAACGTTCACCACCTTTCATACGTTCACCACCTGTAACTCGATCAAGACATTTAGCAAATATCGCCGCCATTGATTTTTCTTTAGAATCGTCATCCAGTCGACCAAGTACTCAAACTCAAATTTCCGATAACCCAGTTTTTGAAACAAACCTCACAATTGAGAATCCGGAGAATACTCAGGGACAATTCCGAGACCCTGATCCACTAATTATTCCTCCAGAACCACCAATCATTCAAACAGAGATTGTTGAGGAAGAAACCATTAAATTAGAAACCTCTAGTGATTCGGATACAACACTTCCAATCATGGAAAATCTAGAACCTCTAAGTATGGAAGATCGAATGAGAGCCACACGCACGGGCCAAGGTCACGCCATTATTAAGCCAGAAGTTAATGCGCCAGATTATGAAATCAAAGGACAAATTCTACACATGGTAACTAACCAATGCCAATTCAGTGGTGCACCGAATGAAGATCCTAACGAACACCTTCGTACGTTTAAAAGAATTTGTACACTATTCAAAATCCGAGAAGTGGAAGATGAGCAGATCTATCTCATGTTGTTTCCCTGGACTTTAAAGGGAGAAGCCAAAGATTGGTTAGAATCGTTACCTGAAGGGGCGATTGACACATGGGATGTTTTAGTTGAAAAATTTCTTAAACGATTCTTTCCGGCATCCAAAGCCGTGAGACTTCAAGGAGAAATTGTTACGTTCGCGCAAAAGCCAAATGAAACATTATATGAGGCGTGGACAAGATTCGGAAGGATGTTGAGAGGATGTCCTCAACACGGTTTAGACACTTACCAAATAGTACAAATATTCTACCAAGGTGTCAACGTTGCTACACGAAAAGACATCGACATAACAGCCGGTGGTTCCATTATGAAGAAAACCGCAACTGAAGCTTACAAAATTATTGATAACACAGCATCCCACTCACATGAGTGGCACCAAGAAAAAGATATCTTTCGATCATCTAAAGCGGCTAGAGCCGATTCTAGCCATGACTTTGATTCCGTTTCCGCAAAAATAGATGCTTTCGAAAGACGAATGGAAAAGATGAATAAAGATATTCATGCAATACGAATCAGTTGTGAGCTATGCGGTGGACCACACTTATTGAAAGATTGTCACATTGAACCAACCATGGAACAACGAGAGAATGTTTTCTATATGAACCAAAGGCCGGGAAATAATTATCAAAATAATTATCAACCGCCAAAGCTAAACTTCAATCGAAATCAAAACATTCTTTACAATCCAAAAGGACCCGAAAATAACTGGTATAACCAACAAGGTCCGAATAACCAACCAACTCAAAACAACACTTTCAATCAACAAAGACCTGGCTTATATAAACCACAACAACAAACCGAAGAGAAAAAGTCAAATATGGAAGACGTGGTATTCAAGCTAGTTGAATCTCAAACACAATTTATTGAAACTCAAACCCAAACGAACGAGAGGTTTGATCAGTCATTAAGAACTCAACAAGCTTCCATTTTGAATCTAGAAAAACACGTAGGTACTCTTGCTAGCATGATGAGTGAGAGGGAACAAGGAAAGCTACCGAGTAATACTGAAGTAAATCCTCGGAAAGAGAATGTTAATATGGTGTCAATAAATTCTGAAAAACCAGCTCCAGAAGATGGGAAGGTTTTAGATGTGAGTAACAATGAAGAAGTTACATCACCACCACCACCCGAGTATGTAAAGCCAGTGGTGACACCATACAAACCACCCATCCCGTTTCCAAGAAAAGGAGTTGAGTATGAGCAAGTAATAGGTAATAAAGTTTGTGATACCTCTGGAAAGAAGAAGAAGAAGAATAAAAAAGTGCAAGAAACAAAAGCCGTAGAAGTAAACCCGGTGAATACAGTTCCACCAAATCCTCCACCTAGGGTAGGTGATCCGGGTGAATTTATTGTTCCTTGTCTACTTAGTGACTGTGTCATGTATGATGCACTAGCAGATTTAGGTTCAAGTGTGAGTGTTATGCCTCTTTTATTATATAAGAGATTAGGTGTAGGTGAGTTAACTCCAACGGATATGAGTGTTCGACTCCTTGATCAAACCATTAAGCACCCAGTTGGAATTGCTGACAACCTACCCGTTCAAGTAGGTAATTGAACCTTTCTAGTCGAATTTATTGTCATTGACATAGAAGAGGACCTAAACATTCCTCTAATTTTAGGTCGACCATTCTTTGCGTCCACCAGGGCGTTATTTGATGTAAGAAATGGTAGAATGACACTTAGTAGTGATGACAAATCAATCACCTTTATGATTCGAAAGTCTAAATCTCCACCAACCAAAACCGTTGAACCAACAAAAACGATTGGTAATAACCATGTTGTTTTACCAACTCCAACGGCAGTGCTTAACAATAATAAAACGCCTAAGTGTGGGGAAAATGAAGTAACACCTAATGATGACTTGATAATAAAGAACCCCGTTGTTGATACGAAATTAAATGACCCCGTTATTAACAGTTCAATGAAGAAACTTTTTAAACGGGCTATCGATACTAGAAGTAAGGGGAACTTTAAGTTATGTAACCGGTTAGTATCCAATCTGTCGCCTAAAGAAAGGGCGAAGCTAGTTAAATTATGGGATATTACGGAAGAAGCCGGGCACTGGCTTAAAGAAAAAGTCACAGATAGGCAAGTTGATTATGGACCAAGAGAAGTTGACAATGAAGTTAATCACAATTTCAACACCACAGCTACCTAAGTGTGGGGAGATTCGAATGTTCTAAAAAGATAATGCTGTCTAAAGTTATTTGTTCTGTTCTCGTGTAGTTCTGAGAATGGAATCCGATTGGTCTTTTCCGCTAGCAGACACTAAAGAACTAGTTTTCTCCCTCCATTCTGAATTTTTATTTTTTTTAGGTTTTATTTGAAATTAATATGCATTTTAATTTATGTTTTATTGTGATTTTAAAAAACAAAATTTACTTTATTTCTTTAAGTTAAAAATATGATTTTTAAAATTCGTCGTAAGTTGAACACTAGGTCATTGAACCGAAATTGCTTTACCCGAGGGCGGGGCGACAAATTTTGTTATCATTATTTTTAATTTTATTGATCTAAAGGATGCCAAAAATATTATATATTATAAATTTTTGAACGTGGGGTTATGTACCAAACTTCAAAAATATGTATATATATGTTTGTATTTTATGTTATGTACAAAGCAGGGTAAAACAACGCACTTTCAAAGACTGTCATTAAAGTTCAGCAAAAGGTACTAATTTTGACGACAAGACGCAAAACAACAAATATGATATAACAAATGAAGGAATGAACGATGAGGCGCCATCTATCATTCGACGAGCTTTGTAATTACAAACTCGGTATTTTTAATCATTTTTCTACGCTAATCACCCTCATGAATTTAAATTATAGTCTGATTTCATGCAAATGAGGGCATTGCATGATCTTAAGTGTGGGGAAGGGTTATAAATTCTCTCGGGTTTACACTTGGTTTATTTGCCAAATTTTGTAAAAATTTGAAAAATTTTCAACTAAACGAATTCAAAATCATGTTTATACATATTTATGAACGATGAAAACTAGGTGATAATACCGAAATTATCGTTACCTCGGAAAGGACATAAATTGAGAAACAACCTAAAATGCTTGAATTCATTTAAAATGGAATAAAGGAGAATAAAAAGGCAAAGAAAGAAACTAAGTGTGGGGAGAATGTACCAAGTTATTCAATTAAAAACTATCTATCACATATTTTTGTACAAGATTATTGCTGGTACTTTTGTTTTGGATGATACTAATCAGTTTTACCCGATTTACTATAATACTCTTGAAAGAAAGATGGATCTACACGATGAATCAATTCCATCATTTGAAGGAAGTAAAGTCTTCCGAAAAAGACACGCGCTTCTTGATTTAGGTCATGAAGTTGTCGTCCAGACCAGCTGTAGGTTGACGAAAAATCTAGAAAAGTCATCACTAAGATCAGCAGGAAATCCACGGACCTCAGCATCAAACAGGGTCGCCAAGTGGTCAGATTTATCCTAACCATGAGAAGGATTTATCTCGTACAATGGGGAGGCACCGTGCAAATTAGCTTGATAAGACTAATGAATCAGATCCCCAGAAAAAGGATAATCTCCTTAAAGATTAAAAATCAGCTTTTACGACTGATATTAGTCAATCCTTGAGATTGATCTTAAAGATTGAGAATTCAAACTCATGGAAATCAATGATATCTAAACTCGATCTTGAACGAGAAAATATTTTGATCAAAACTACAAACTGATTTGTTTTCTGAAAACCCATTTTCAATGCGTTCATTACCATTGAACGTAAAATCCTAGGAATTCACCTGGAATTCATTAGGTCACCTGAACCAAATCAGGTGTCAACCGTAAGAACGGTGGTTGCATAGCATGGTCGGAGACAGGACCTTGTGCCAGACCGAAAAATCATAGGATGATCTTTACTATTGCTCCTACCAAGGATAGTACTAGCATTCGACACGTAATTAGACCATGAACAAATGCATGTCATGAGACATTGCCTTAACAGTTTCTTGTTCATCGCTTTCCTTAACAACCGGACGGTAGTTTACCGAAAGGTAATATACGGAACAAGTAAACTGGATGTGTGCTTTCCGATACCGGGATAGCAGTGGATTACACGAACCTAAAAGTTTTTAGCCAAATTATTGATCCACAAATATATTTTGCAACACCGATGGTGGGTCAAATCAGAAAACTTGTCTAGGGTAAAATCTAGAATGAATTTTCCAAAAGATCAAATGTTTTCATAAAGATCCAATTTCCTTAAGGATCTACATTTTCATAGTCATGTGGGACTGTAAACCGCCTTTCAAATGTGCACTTTGCTTTGGAAACCGAAAGTAAATCGGCTATTTGATTGCAAGTGTCGTTGACCTAAACCCGAGGCAACTGTGGATGACACACCCACCTTTAACCACATTGTTACTATCATTGTTCATATCGCCGTATTGAAGTCACTGATGTACAAAGTGTGAAGAATAAAGAAGTGATTCAAGTGTTTTTCAAGACTATATTGCTTGAGGACAAGCAACGCTCAAGTGTGGGGATATTGATAAGGCTAAAAAGGAACATATATTTCATAGCATTATCCCCCAAGAAAGACAAGATTTTAGTTGCAATTGTTCCATTTTCAAGTAATATTCGTTTGTATTAAATAAGTGCGAAGACAAAAGGCGAAAACGACGAATTGAAGACACAAAGGTCCAAAAAGCTCAAAAGTACAACATACAATTAAAAAGGTTCAAATTATTGATGAGGAACGTCTAAAAATGACAAGAGTACAAGACGCAAAACACAAAGTACACGATATAAAATAGTACGAAAGGGCGTTCGAAAATCCGGAACCGGGACATGAGTCAACTCTCAACGCTCGACGCAACGGACTAAAAATTACGAGCCAACTATGCACAAGAATAAAATATAATATTTAAATAATTCATAATAAGAATAATATTAAATAATAAAAAGTTGTTAATTGAGCATAGTTCAGGGGTCGTAAGTGAAAATTCAAATTGATATTTTGCCTATAAAAGGCATTGTTATTCTATGAAATGAATCATCCCTTTATCAATCAAAATCTCTCTCTCTATATATATATGTAAACGTATATGTAATATATACATTATAATTTTAATTTTACTTTTAAATTTAATAATAATGATTTAGTTTTAGTTATGGTACAATTAATTTACGGGTTTTAAGTCAGAACTCTGTCCGTGCAACGCTACGCGATTAATCACCACTGTAAGCTATGTTCTTCCTTTTTAAATTAATGTCTCGTAACTAAGTTACTATTATGCTTATTTGAGCCGAAGTAATCGTGATGTTGGACTATATTAAGACGGGACTATTGGATTTTGTACCATAATTAAGGTTTGGGCAAAAGACCGACACTTGTGGAAATTGGACTATTGACTATTAATAGATGGGGGGTATTGTCTAATTGAGTGACAACTCATTGGAGTCTGTCGAACCTATCTTCAAATTAATTATCCTAATAATTAATAATGATTATGGTTGTCCTATTTAGTGACGTTCATATGGAATCTATTATAATCATTTAATTAATTATTCGGGTTGGGTAATTGATTATTCAAACTGATCAAGTGGGTAAATTAATATTCATATCTAATCAAAACAGGGGTGGATTACATACAGTGATAACTGGTGTAATTGTTGACAGAAGTGATAAATGCGTCACAGTTTAAATCCTTAATTAGTTGGAATATTTGACTTCGGGTATAAGAGTAATTTGACGAGGACACTCGCACTTTATATTTATGACCGATGGACTATTATGGACAAAAACCATATAGGTATCAAATAAACCATGACAAAGGACAATTAACCCGAGTAACAATTAATTAAAATCAAAACGTTAAACATCATGATTACGGAAGTTTAAATAAGCATAACCCTTTTATTTCATATTCTATCGCAATTTTATTTATTGTTATTTTATTTATCGTCATTTATATATTTTACGCACTTTAATTATCGTCATTTATCTTTGCGCTTAAAATATAGAATCGACAAACCGGTCATTAAACGGTAAAACTCCCCTTTTATAATATATTACTACTTATATAATTATATATATTTTGTATAAATATAGTTGTTAAAAATATAGTAAGTATCACCAGCTCCCTGTGGAACGAACCGGACTTACTAAAAACTACACTACTCTACGATTAGGTACACTGCCTATAGTGTTGTGGCAAGGTTTAGGTATATCCCACTCTATAAATAAATAAATAACTTGTGTAATTTGTAACGTATTTTGTATTAAAAATAATAGTATATTTCGTACCCTCACGCTACATCATCAATAGGCAGTACTCATGTCTAGACGAGTTCCTAATGCTTGCTGTAATGTCTGCCAGAATCTTGAAATAAATCTGTCATCCCTATCAGAGATAATAGAGATTGGTATTCCATGTCTGGAGATGACTTCCTTCAAATACAGTCGTGCTAACTTCTCCATCTTGTCATCTTCTCTTATTGGCAGGAAGTGTGCTGATTTGGTGAGACGATCAACTATTACCCAAATAGTATCAAAACCACTTGCAGTCCTTGGCAATTTAGTGATGAAATCCATGGTAATGTTTTCCCATTTCCATTCTGGGATTTCGGGTTGTTGAAGTAGACCTGATGGTTTCTGATGCTCAGCTTTGACCTTAGAACACGTCAAACATTATCCTACGTATTTTAGCAACATCGGCTTTCATACCCGGCCACCAAAAATGTTTCTTGAGATCCTTGTACATCTTCCCCGTTCCAGGATGTATTGAGTATCTGGTTTTATGAGCTTCTCTAAGTACCATTTCTCTCATATCTCCAAATTTTGGTACCCAAATCCTTTCAGCCCTATACCGGGTTCCGTCTTCCCAAATATTAAGATGCTTCTCCGATCCTTTGGGTATTTCATCCTTTAAATTTCCCTCTTTTAAAACTCCTTGTTGCGCCTCCTTTATTTGAGTAGTAAGGTTATTATGAATCATTATATTCATAGATTTTACTCGAATGGGTTCTCTTTCCTTCCTGCTCAAGGCATCGGCTACCACATTTGCCTTCCCCGGGTGGTAACGAATCTCAAAGTCGTAATCATTCAATAATTCAATCCACCTACGCTGCCTCATATTCAGTTGTTTCTGATTAAATAAGTGTTGAAGACTTTTGTGTTCGGTATATATAATACTTTTGACCCCATATAAGTAGTACCTCCAAGTCTTTAATGCAAAAACAACCGCGCCTAATTCCAAATCATGCGTCGTATAATTTTGTTCGTGAATCTTCAATTGTCTAGACGCATAAGCAATCACCTTCGTTCGTTGCATTAATACACAACCGAGACCTTGCTTTGATGCATCACAATAAATCACAAAATCATCATTCCCTTCAGGCAATGACAATATAGGTGCCGTAGTTAGCTTTTTCTTCAATAACTGAAACGCTTTCTCTTGTTCATCATTCCATTCAAATTTCTTCCCTTTATGCGTTAATGCAGTCAAGGGTTTTGCTATTCTGGAAAAGTCTTGGATGAACCTTCTGTAGTAACCAGCTAGTCCTAAAAACTGGCGTATGTGTTTCAGAGTTTTCGGGGTTTCCCACTTTTCAACAGTTTCTATCTTTGCCGGATCCACCTTAATACCTTCTTTGTTCACTATGTGACCGAGGAATTGAACTTCTTCCAACCAAAATGCACACTTTGAAAACTTAGCGTACAATTCTTCCTTCCACAATACTTCTAACACCTTTCTCAAATGTTCACCATGTTCTTGGTCATTCTTTGAGTAAATAAGTATGTCATCAATGAAAACAATGACAAACTTGTCAAGGTATGGTCCACACACTCGGTTCATAAGGTCCATGAACACAGCTGGTGCATTAGTTAAACCAAATGGCATGACCATAAACTCGTAATGACCGTAACGTGTTCTGAAAGCAGTCTTTGGAATATCATCTTCTTTCACCCGCATTTGATGATACCCGGAACGTAAGTCAATCTTTGAATAAACAGACGAGCCTTGTAGTTGATCAAATAAGTCGTCGATTCTCGGTAGTGGGTAGCGGTTCTTGATGGTAAGTTTGTTCAACTCTCGGTAGTCGATACACAACCTGAATGTACCATCTTTCTTCTTGACAAACAAAACAGGAGCTCCCCACGGTGATGTGCTTGGTCGAATGAAACCACGCTCTAAAAGTTCTTGTAATTGGCTTTGCAGTTCTTTCATCTCGCTGGGTGCGAGTCTGTAAGGAGCACGAGCTATTGGTGCAGCTCCTGGTACAAGATCTATTTAAAATTCAACGGATCGATGTGGGGGTAATCCAGGTAATTCTTTCGGAAATACATCGGGAAATTCTTTTGCAATGGGAACATCATTGATGCTCTTTTCTTCAGTTTGTACTTTCTCGACGTGTGCTAGAACAGTATAGCAACCTTTTCTTATTAGTTTTTGTGCCTTCAAATTACTAATAAGATGTAGCTTCGTGTTGCCCTTTTCTCCGTACACCATTAAGGGTTTTCCTTTTTCTCGTATAATGCGAATTGCATTTTTGTAACAAACGATCTCTGCTTTCACTTCTTTCAACCAGTCCATACCGATTATCACATCAAAATTCCCTAACTCTACTGGTATCAAATCAATCTTAAATGTTTCGCTAACCAGTTTAATTTCTCGATTCCGACATATATTATCTGCTGAAATTAATTTACCATTTGCTAATTCGAGTAAAAATTTACTATCCAAAGGCGTCAATGGACAACTTAATTTAGCAAAAAAATCTCTACTCATATAGCTTCTATCCGCACCCGAATCAAATAAAACATAAGCAGATTTATTGTCAATAAGAAACGTACCCGTAACAAGCTCCGGGTCTTCCTGTGCCTCTGCCGCATTAATATTGAAAACTCTTCCGCGGCCTTGTCCATTCGTGTTCTCCTGGTTCGGGCAATTTCTAATAATGTGGCCTGGTTTTCCACATTTATAACAAACTACATTGGCATAACTTGCTCCGACACTACTTGCTCCGCCATTACTCATTCTGACACCATTTGTTCCTTTCGTTCTATTAACCCCTGGTCCGTAGACCTCACACTTCGCCGCGCTATGACCATTTCTTTTACACTTGTTGCAAAATTTGGTGCAGAACCCCGAGTGATACTTTTCACACCTTTGGCATAGCTGCTTCTGATTGTTGTTGTTGTTGCAGTTATTATTATTGTTGGGATGATTGTTGTAGTTGTTGTTGTTGTTGTTGTTGTTGTTGTTGTTGTTGTTGTTGTTGTCATTGTTGTTGGGCCGTTTGTTGTAGTTGCGATGGATGTTGCGATTGTTGGGATAATTGTTGCGATTATTGTTGTAATTGCTGTTGTTGTTGTATTGGTGATTCTTATCACCGTTTTCCTCCCACTTTCTTTTGACTTGCTTCACATTGGCCTCTTCAGCAGTCTGTTCTTTAATTCTTTCTTCAATCTGGTTCACTAGTTTGTGAGCCATTCTACATGCCTGTTGTATGGAGGCGGGCTCGTGTGAACTTATATCTTCTTGGATTCTTTCCGGTAATCCTTTCACAAACGCGTCGATCTTCTCTTCCTCATCTTCGAATGCTCCCGGACACAATAGGCACAATTCTGTGAATCGTCTTTCGTACGTGGTAATATCAAATCCTTGGGTTCGTAACCCTCTAAGTTCTGTCTTGAGCTTATTGACCTCGGTTCTGGGACGGTACTTCTCGTTCATCAAGTGCTTGAATGCTGACCACGGTAGTGCGTACGCATCGTCTTATCCCACTTGCTCTAGATAGGTATTCCACCATGTTAACGCAGAACCTGTGAAGGTATGCGTAGCGTACTTTACTTTGTCCTCTTCAGTACACTTACTTATGGCAAACACCGATTCGACCTTCTCGGTCCACCGTTTCAATCCGATCGGTCCTTCGGTTCCATCAAATTCCAAAGGTTTACAGGCAGTGAATTCTTTGTAGGTGCATCCTACACGATTTCCTGTACTGCTAGATCCAAGGTTATTGTTGGTATGTAGCGCAGCCTGTACTGCGGCTATGTTTGAAGCTAGAAAAGTACGGAATTCCTCTTCATTCATATTCACGGTGTGTCGAGTAGTCGGTGCCATTTCCTTCAAAATAGTCAAATGGAACAAGTTAATCATACAGAATATTAAGAGTAGTTAATAGTATTTCGTAGCATAATATGAACTCGTTTATAAAAGCTTTTTCTTCATATTAGCGTTTTATAAGTTTAAATTCGGGTAGTACCTACCCGTTAAGTTCATACTTAGTAGCTAATATACAATTCAACTACTACAATTCTATATGAAAAACTGATTATAATAATATTTCGCGTTCAAACTTTTATACAATATTTTACAAACTTACAATACCGCTTATTTTACATAAAGCATGAAATATAGCACACAATAACTTTGATACAACATAGTTGTGAAGATAATTCTAGCTAACACACAAGTCGTTCAGCAAAGGCAATAAAGACACGTAATTCATACGTCCAGAAATAAGTCATGCATTCTGGTTTTACTAGGACTACTTCCCATCCTTGGTCTTGTGGAACATAACCGTTATGGCCGTTGATAAGACAGCGTGTTGTAACGTCGTCAAAGGGACGAGGGTTACGTAATGTCCAACAGTCCCGTAACAATCTAAAAACCTCATTTCTTACCCCAATTACCGACTCCGTCACTTGTGGGAACGTTTTGTTTAATAGTTGTAGCCCGATGTTCTTGTTCTCACTTTGGTGAGAAGCGAACATTACTAATCCGTAAGCATAACATGCTTCTTTATGTTGCATGTTAGCCGCTTTTTCTAAATCACGAAGTCCAATATTCGGATATATTGAGTCAAAATAATTTCTTAACCCATTGCGTAAAATAGCATTTGGGTTCCCCGCAATATATGCGTCAAAGTAAACACATCGTAACTTATGGATTTCCCAATGTGATATCCCCCATCTTTCGAACAAAAGCCTTTTATAAACCAAGGCATTCTTGGAACGTTCTTCGAATGTCTTACAAACTAATCTCGCCTTAAATAGTTGTGCCGAAGAATTCTGACCGACTCTAGACAAGATTTCATCAATCATGTCTCCGGGTAGGTCTCTTAAAATATTGGGTTGTCTATCCATTTTGTGTTTTTATACTGTAAAATAGACAAGAGTTAGATTCATAAAAAAAAAATACTTATTAATACAAGCAATTTTTACATATATCATAAAGCATAAGCACACTATATTACTTATATTACACCACACGAATACAACTATCTTATTCCGACTCGCTTGTTTCTTCTTCTTCGGTTTTGGTTTGTTTTGCCAAGTTTCTAGGGATATATGATGTTCCCCTAATACGAGCCGTCGTTTTCCACATTGGTTTAGAAAAACCTGGTGGTTTAGAGGTTCCCGGGTCATTGTTACAACTTAAGGACTTCGGGGGTTGACGATACATATAAAGTTCATCGGGGTTGGAATTAGATTTCTCTATTTTTATGCCCTTTCCCTTATTATTTTCTTTTGCCTTTTTAAATTCAATTGGGGTAATTTCTATAACATCATCGGAATTCTCGTCGGAATCCGATTCATCGGAGAATTGGTAATCCTCCCAATATTTTGCTTCCTTGGCGGAAACACCATTGACCATAATTAACCTTGGTCGGTTGGTTGAGGATTTTCTTTTACTTAACCGTTTTATTATTTCTCCCACCGGTTCTATTTCTTCATCCGGTTCCGATTCTTCTTCCGGTTCCGATTCTTCTTCCGGTTCCGACTCTTCTTCCGGTTCCTCTTCGGGAACTTGTGAATCAGTCCACGAATCATTCCAATTTACATTTGACTCTTCATTATTATTAGGTGAGTCAATGGGACTTGTTCTAGAGGTAGACATCTATCACATAATATCAAACGCGTTAAGAGATTAATATATCACATAATATTCACATGTTAAAAATATATAGTTTCCAACAAAATTTGTTAAGCAATCATTTTTCAAGTAAACATGGTCGAAGTCCAGACTCACTAATGCATCCTAACAAACTAGATAAGACACACTAATGCAAAATTCTGGTTCTCTAAGACCAACGCTCGGATACCAACTGAAATGTCCCGTTCTTATTGATTAAAAACGTTCCATATTAATTGATTTCGTTGCGAGGTTTTGACCTCTATATGAGACGTTTTTCAAAGACTGCATTCATTTTAAAACAAACCATAACCTTTATTTCATCAATAAAGGTTTAAAAAGCTTTACGTAGATTATCAAATAATGATAATCTAAAATATCTTGTTTACACACGACCATTACATAATGGTTTACAATACAAATATGTTACAACAAAATAAGTTTCTTGAATGCAGTTTTTACATAATATCATATAAGCATGGACTCCAAATCTCGTCCTTATTTAAGTATGCGACAGCGGAAGCTCTTAATAACCACCTGAGAATAAACATGCTTAAAACGTCAACAAAAATGTTGGTGAGTTATAGGTTTAACCTATATATATCAAATCAAAATAATAGACCACAAGATTTCATATTTCAATACACATCCCATACATAGAGATAAAAATAATTCATATGGTGAACACCTGGTAACCGACATTAACAAGATGCATATATAAGAATATCCCCATCATTCCGGGATACCCTTCAGATATGATATAAATTTCGAAGTACTAAAGCATCCGGTACTTTGGATGGGGTTTGTTAGGCCCAATAGATCTATCTTTAGGATTCGCGTCAATTAGGGTGTCTGTTCCCTAATTCTTAGATTACCAGACTTAATAAAAAGGGGCATATTCGATTTTGATAATTCAACCATAGAATGTAGTTTCACGTACTTGTGTCTATTTTGTAAATCATTTATAAAACCTGCATGTATTCTCATCCCAAAAATATTAGATTTTAAAAGTGGGACTATAACTCACTTTCACAGATTTTTACTTCGTCTGGAAGTAAGACTTGGCCACTGGTTGATTCACGAACCTATAACAATATATACATATATATCAAAGTATGTTCAAAATATATTTACAACACTTTTAATATATTTTGATGTTTTAAGTTTATTAAGTCAGCTGTCCTCGTTAGTAACCTACAACTAGTTGTCCACAGTTAGATGTACAGAAATAAATCGATAAATATTATCTTGAATCAATCCACGACCCAGTGTATACGTATCTCAGTATTGATCACAACTCAAACTAGATATATTTTGGAATCAACCTCAACCCTGTATAGCTAACTCCAACATTCACATATAGAGTGTCTATGGTTGTTCCAAAATATATATAGATGTGTCGACATGATAGGTCGAAACATTGTATACGTGTCTATGGTATCTAAAGATTACATAATATACAATACAAGTTGATTAAGTTATGGTTGGAATAGATTTGTTACCAATTTTCACGTAGCTAAAATGAGAAAAATTATCCAATCTTGTTTTACCCATAACTTCTTCATTTTAAATCCGTTTTGAGTGAATCAAATTGCTATGGTTTCATATTGAACTCTATTTTATGAATCTAAACAGAAAAATTATAGGTTTATAGTCGGAAAAATAAGTTACAAGTCATTTTTGTAAAGGTAGTCATTTCAGTCGAAAGAACGACGTCTAGATGACCATTTTAGAAAACATACTTCCACTTTGAGTTTAACCATAATTTTTGGATATAGTTTCATGTTCATAATAAAAATCATTTTATCAGAATAACAACTTTTAAATCAAAGTTTATCATAGTTTTTAATTAACTAACCCAAAACAGCCCGCGGTGTTACTACGACGGCGTAAATCCGGTTTTACGGTGTTTTTCGTGTTTCCAGGTTTTAAATCATTAAGTTAGCATATCATATAGATATAGAACATGTGTTTAGTTAATTTTAAAAGTCAAGTTAGAAGGATTAACTTTTGTTTGCGAACAAGTTTAGAATTAACTAAACTATGTTCTAGTGATTACGAGTTTAAACCTTCGAATAAGATAGTTTTATATATATGAATCGAATGATGTTATGAACATCATTACTACCTCAAGTTTAGTAGGTAAACCTACTGGAAGTGACAAGAAATGATCTAGCTTCAAAGGATATTGGATGGCTTGAAAGTTCTTGAAGTAGGATCATGACACAAAAACAAGTTCAAGTAAGATTTTTACTCGAATTAAGATAGTTTATAGTTATAGAAATTGAATCGAAGTTTGAATATGAATATTACCTTGAATAAGAAAGATAACCTACTGTATATAACAAAGGTTTCTTGATCTTAGATGATTACTTGAAATGGATTAGAAGGCTTTGGAAGTAAATTAGTAAACTTGAAGGAATTTTTGAAGTGTTCTTGAAGTGTTCTTCCTATGATGATTATAGCTTGATTCTTGAAGTGATTTTTGATGAAGATGATGATTAACTACTGGAAAAATACGTTCATAATAGTGTGTGTGTGTGTGTGTGTTGAGAGAGAATTAGAAAGAGAATTGGAAGTGAAATGAAGTGAATGATGAGTGGTAATTGGTGAGTGGTGAGTGGGGTTAAAAGGAGTTCTAGTTAGTTGACTAGCTCATGGTAGAAGTTAAAATTGATTAGTCATACATGACATAATCAAGATTGGAATCCCATGCTAGTTCCTATTGGTATATACCCATAGTAAGCACGTTTTGAAGCTGTGTATAATACGGGTAAGAATACGACTAGAATTCTTGATGAAAGAAAAGAATGGGAAAGTAACTGTAACCATTTTCGTTAAGTATGAGTGTTTTGATATATGTCTTGAAGTCTTCCAAAAGTATTTTAATACATCTAAATACACTACATGTATATACATTTTAACTGAGTCGTTAAGTCATCGTTAGTCGTTACATGTAAGTGTTGTTTTGAAACCTTTAAGTTAACGATCTCAATTAATGTTGTTAACCCATTGTTTATTATATCTAATGAGATGTTAAATTATTATATTATCATGATATTATTATATATTAATATATCTTAATATGATATATATACATTTAAATGTCGTTACAACGATAATCGTTACATATATGTCTCGTTTCGAAATCCTTAAGTTAGTAGTCTTGTTTATATGTATATAACTCATTATTAATATACTTATGGAGATACTTACTTATCATAATCTCATGTTAACCATATGTATATCCATATATATATCGTCATGTCGTTTTTACAAGTTTTAACGTTCGTGAATCGTCGGTCAACTTGGGTGGTCAATTGTCTATATGAAACATATTTCAATTAATCAAGTCTTAACAAGTTTGATTGCTTAACATGTTGGAAACATTTAATCATGTAAATATCAATCTCAATTAATATATATAAACATGGAAAAGTTCGGGTCACTACATCCTACACCTTCTTTCTCAGTTCATATACCCAAAAGATTATAGTAGTGCTTAATCCAGTTCTAATCCTTGTCCTTATCCTGACTATCGTATCTGTCATTCTTCTTTTTCAACTCCCACCGGATGAATCTGTTTTCTTCTACTTCGCCCTTGGGGTTATAGTGTTTTTAATTCTCCCGTGTCTTTATGTTGCGATAAACATTGATATACACGGTTTGTAATTTCTGTGTTGTTATTAGGCTTTATATTTTCTTTTATATTTCGGAGCTCCATGCTCTTGTTTTCTCTTTCCGACTCCAGGTCAAGCGAATAATGGTCCAGAATTCATATGTATGAAATTTTGAATGATCATAATATACTAAGCAGAAGAATTGTAATAGCACGATTTGATTGGTTAAATTACCAGAATTACAGAAGATAGAACTATCAAGAATATATTTTCCTTGATATGTTCGGAGGTTAAGTAGAATGAAAGAGTTATGTAACATGGCACATGATGATGGTATGATCTACTGTGAACCATCATCACGTTTCATTAGAAACTCAGCATGACTTACTGTAATATAATCACGTTGATCAAGTGTCATTATATTATACTAACTCATGCATCAGTTCCCAACATTACTTCAATAACATTCATATTTTAAGCTCGAAAGTTTACAGAATATAGAAACTAACAGTTTCTATATGATGTAACACTGATAGCACGATGAGATTAATGATTTCAGATAAGAACAGTTATGAAAATATCTTCAGAAATATGGAGAATATTTATAATGAAAGATACGATGATATCTTGGAATTTCTAATATCGATGGATGATGAAGAAGATTTATCCGTAAGGGTTTAGATTCGGAAGCAAGGTATTCGCTAAAGATTTCATCAGAAATAGAATCATCAGATTCTTTAAATACAGAGTTTGGTCCTTGTATTTGTCCTTGGTCTCCTTCGTGGTTAGCTCAATCCGTTTTCCAGTTCCAATTTTTCTGAGCTTTTCCAACATACTATTCTTTATCATTAAACTTCTGACGATTAAGGTCGTTTACGGTTGTCTACAGTTTCTGCTGCTTCATTCAGCTTTTTCAGCATTCAGAGTATTGATTTGTAGACCGAGTGCTGTTCAGAATTTCAGAATAAAAGACCATAATTCTAAAAGATAATTGATATACATATAACTGTTGATGTAGATATTCTGTGCGTTTTCAAAGTACTGATTGCTGATTCCCGATAAATGGTATGGAAGTTATTGTTGCAAGATGCAGATGAGTATATGATAGGGTTTCAATGAATAAATATAATGATTTATCGGAGAGGTTTAAGCCAAGGAGAAACGAGGTTGCTGGTTAGTTTACTGTTAATGTGGTGGAATATAAACGGTTCTCCGGTAACGACGATGAAAGGCAAACTTATATATCGAGGTTATAATAAGGCTAATTCAAATGAAAGTCGAAGTTGATTTGGTGGAGCTGTGACAAAATTGGCTAATTTGAAAAAAAATTGCAATGTTATTTTCGGTAATAACAATGTCAAAGGAGCTAGTACAGATACATGTTAAATGTTTACTCGGGTTCTGAGTGTTTTCAGGTGTATAACTATATGCACCAATCTTTTCTTCTGTAGTTGAAGTGCGGTTGGTTCATCCTCTCAATTGAGGTGTTTTCAAGAATCATGAAAGGTTTGAATCGCAGATTGTAATCGTCAAAATACAAATGAGGTTTAAGATGAAATCAAGTGGCAAACTTGAAGAATTGTTTAGTTTCATATGTTATAAACAATATTTTAATTCATTTTAATTGTCCAATATTGGTAGTCCACAGTTAATAGTCCACATTTAATAGTCCAATAATTCATATATAGCTTAATATATAATATTCGAATTAATTAATACATATTGTGACCCGTGTAAATGTCTCAGACTCGATCACAACTCAAACTATATATATTATTGTAGAATCAACCTCAACCCTGTATATCTAACTCCAACATTACTGCATATAGAGTGTCTATGGTTATTCCAAATAATATATATATATATATATATATATATATATATATATATATATATATATATATATATATATATATATATATATATATATATATATATATATATATATATATATATATATATATATATATATATATATATATGCGTCGATATGATATGTCAAAACCTTGTATACGTGTCCCGATATTTAAAGTGCGTAAAATAAATACAGAAATTAAATGACGATAAATAAAATGCGTAAAGTAGATAACAGAAATTAAATGATGATAAAATAAAATTGCGAGAATGTAAATTGCGATAATTAAATTGCGATAAATATAATGCAATCAGTTAGCTAGGAACAATTAGCTAGGATTTTGTTAGCGTGAATTCTTAACAAAATTCCTCATAGTTAATTTGTCTGTTTCTAACAAATTTTATTTTGTCAAATGTTTTCTTCATTATGCCACTTGTTGGATTCTGATAGGTAAAAATCCAAATATGAAATTGAATGAAAATGGTTATTTTGCGGTGAACGGGTACGTATATCTGTGGATGTAAGTAGGATTGTAAATGACTGTTGAATCAGATTCGAAGAACGTACAATGTAACTTATTAATGTGAAATCTAAATATTCCTCGGGTATTACCTACCCGTTAAAATATTTTCACCATTAACAGTTTGTACAATAAAACTTTTAATTACAATCTTTATGAAAACATATATACATATATATTTTCTTCAGACGAAATCATGGATTTAATGAGTCAATGTGATATTAAACTAATCAGATTTACGGCTAGAACTAGAGTACATAATCTCTAAAACATTAGAGATTACATAATCTCCATGAAGGGCGGAGATAGTTTATGTAGAACGATTCGTAGAACGATAATTATGCTTGAGGTATAGAATGCGAGGTTGAGACGTGTGATGATATTGTTGCTGTTGGTACTGGTTATGCTGCTGGTGCTGCTGATGGTGGTACTGTTGCTGTTGGTGCTATAAGTATTGTTGATACTGAGGTTGGTGATGATGTTGGTGTAGTAAGTATAGCTTGTAGATCAAGCACCATTCTTGTCAGGTTTTCTATCCTACCCTCTATCATTTCTATCCATCCACTCATCTGATTCAATAGATCTTGATTATCAATTCGAAGTTCCCTAACTTCTTCTAATATTCCCCTTCTATTGGTATTCGGAAGTAGAGGTTGAATATTTTCTGAAATTACAGTAATGCGACCTTCGAGGTGGAAAACTTTAGCAAGAAGGGTGAATACAATGTTGCGCATAGGTTCACCAGTGAGTACATCGTTTTCTCCAATGTTAGGAGGTAAGTTTGGTTCGTGGTAGGGCTCGCCTTCTTCATTTCTCCATCGAGTAAGTAAGTCTCGGACCTACCCCCATCTCCTCCAGAAAGAAAAATAACTAAATGGTTGAGGCACTTCTGGTTCATTGACTTCGGAGTCTGCTTCAATATACATCTCAAAATCGCTTCCGGAACTAATGGAATCCAAGCTAGGTGTAGGATCCATCTCTCACGATCAGTTAAAGGGTTTTGATATGAAATGATTTTCGAATATCGAATGATATTCTAATTATATATAGAATATCTATACATACTTCCAAAGATCTCGTGAATTACAGAGAAAATTAAGGAAACGTGTTAGATAAAGTCTACAGTGACAGATACGCTAAGATATGGATTAGTAGATATGCTAAGATATGAATTTTTGTCTATATACTATTCATGCAATCATTGCAGTAAGATGTGTCTAGACTAAGAATGATAAGCAAGTGATTCCCTAAGAATGATAAGCAGGAAATTTTTGACACGAAATGATAAGCAAAACTTTTGACATGTAGACACGGTCGAAGTCCAGACTCACTAAGGCATCCTAACGACTATCAGTTAGACACACTAATGCAAGACCTGGTTCGCTAAGACCACCGCTCTGATACGAACTCTAACAACCCATCCTAATCCATCTGGACAAAGTCTTCAACAGTTGGTCCCATTGTGAGGTTCTGAACTCTATATGCCATGAACGACTCCATGTAATATGAGCAAATGCACAGCGAAAGATTTCTTTCATACCTGAGAATAAACATGCTTTAAAGTGTCAACCAAAAGGTTGGTCAGAAACAGAAACATAATCATGGTAGCAGCTGCAAACGGAGATCGATGGTGGTTGTTATAGTATCTTGGTTATCGGACTGAAATAAATAGAATGAGAGAGACTATATAGATGATAATAGTGGTGGTGACTTAAAGTGGGTTTTAATAGTGGTGTTTGATGAAAATGGTGTGGTTGATAATCGGATAGAAACAGTAGCTAGTTAAAGAGAGTGACCGGCGGTGGTTGATTGAACCGAAACAGTAACAAGTAGGTATAGCAGTTTGATGGTTGTTTGGTTTGATGATTTTGGTGATGGAGTAAAGGGTGATGAAGTGTAAGATCCTGTTTTCTTTTTTGGGTTTGGACGTCGTCCAAACATTTGGGACGCCGTCCCAGTTTGAAGACCTGGACGCCGTCCAACATTTTGGACGCCGTCCAGAATGGCTGGCAGGCATGTCTTTTTGCTATTAATTATTTTAGATGGGTATTTTGGTAATTTCACTTCTTGGACGAATTTTAAAGCCCTAGATCAGTTTTGGGAGTCTCATTACTCCATTCACAACCACCAAACATCATCTACTTTAATTCTAGAGAGAGAGTGCTCTTAAGTGTGAGAAAGCTCAAATAGGAGAGGAAGAAGCTTGTTTCGGGTTCTAGCTCGAGCATTGAAGTTGTTCATCTCCTTGTTAGCTTCGTTTTGATTGTGGTGGTAAGCCCTAAAATTGATTTCTCTAGTAAATATGTTTAAGGGTTAGGGTTTGGGTTAATGTTGTACATAAAACCCATGTATGAGTGATTTGGGGGTTTTGGGTAAGTTTGGGTCATGAAGACCCAAATGGTGACTAACTTAGGGTTTTGAAATGTTGAAATGTGTAAATGGGTCTTAAAGGCCTAATAGATCACTAGTACATCTATAGTTAGTGTTAGTGGGAGTCATTTGGGTTGTGGGTGACCTAAATGGGTATGTTGACCTTGAAATGGGTCAAATGGGTCTTTGATGACCTAGGTTGTCTTGCATGCGTGAAAATGAGTCAACTTGGTGTTTAAATGCGTGTTAAGACCTTAAATGGCTAGAATTAGGGTTTTTGGTGAAGTTAACCCATTATTAGGGTTAAAGGTGCAAAATGGGTCGGGATTGCACTTAGGGTCAAAAGACTCTAGATTGTTAAGTGAGTTGCTTGACCGACTTGAGTTGTGAATTGATTATGTGCTAAAATGTAATAGGTACGTTACATTGACGTTGCAAGTTATGTTATCTTACACGAAGACTTTGAGGTGAGTGGAATAATTATATGTGTAGGTATATAATGTATCTATTTGTTGTAGCGTGAAATGTGTAGTGTCGAGGTGCTAAGACACCACGTTTCACATGAAGAGTGTAGCATCGAGGTGTTAAGATGCCACTCGGGTGTAGCATCGAGGTGTTAAGATGCCACCTAGGAGTGTAGTGTCGAGGTGTTAAGACACCACTCCGTAAAATAATGAGTGTTGCATCGAGGTGTTAAGATGCCACTCGGGGTGATGTGCCGAGGTGTTAAGGTGCCACCCTAGGGGTTAGTGGTGCGAGGTGTTAAGTGCCCCAACGGATGTTATGAACACCGATGGCGTTTTCGCGAGCGCCGTTCCCTTGTACTATTGGTTAACCATGGTTATTTGTGTTGTAAGCATATTATATTATTCGAGTTATATTTATATGCGGTTGTTATGCTAGCTTGGGGGTATTGGCGAATTATAACTTGTTATTGCGACGATAAGCTACTGTTGTTTGCTAGCATGTTTGCGGTTGTGTAAGTGTATGCAAGTAAGTATAATTATATATGTATTCGTATAATTATTGCATTCACTAAGCTTTGCTTACCCTCTCGTTGTTTACCTTTTTTTTTTATAGGCACGGGAGTTGACAAGGGTAAGAGCGTTCAATTGGATTAGTGATCTCCCGCTTGTCTTGTTAGGGGATGCTTTTGGGTGTTAGCTTTTGGAGTTCGACCGAGATTGGGTAGTTTAACCCCAAACCCCATGCTCTAGTGTCGTTTGGAACTTAAACTTATATTTGGTCGAAACTTTTATTTTTGAACGAAACTCGTAAAATGGGCGATGTGGGCCCGTTGATGTAAAACTTGATTTGATGATGAAAATCTCTTAGTTCCACTTATATTGACTTGTGGTAAAAGGTGTTTCGTTTGAAAATGTCGGGAAGCGGGTTTTCCGCTCGTGTGAGTTGGACCCGTGATTAGTAGCTGGAAGGCCATTGGGACGCCGTCCCAATTGATTGGACGCTGTCCCAGTTGTGTTGAGCTGGACGCCGTCCCAAACTTTGGACGCCGTCCCATATTTCTGAGCTGGACGCCGTCCAGGATTCTGGACGCCGTCCAGATGCACTGCCATAAATTTTTTTTTTTTGGTACGCGTTTTTGGGTTTATGAAGTCGGGTTGTTACAAGTGGTATCAGAGCATGGTCTAAGGGATTTAGGTGACTTGAGATAGGCGCCTAGACTTAGACTTTTTTGTGTGTGCGTTATGCGGGACTTGTAGGACTTTGGGTCGGATCGGGATTGGTTTGTGCATAGGTTTATGTAAACTGATCATGCGCTATTTGTTATGTATGTTTAGCGGGCATCGAGCAAGATGGACGTTGTACTAGCAAGTTAATGCAACGTGCTCGTGTAACAATGATTAGCTACCATTGTTACGGGCGCAAATCGTGTTAAACAAGCAATGTACGACGATTGTTGAGCGAGATGGAGTAGTGTGGCATATATGTATATACACATGTAATTGTCCTTTTGTTTTTGTGGTTTAACCTATTTCGTTTTATAGAATGAAGACGAGAAACGGTCCCGATCATGATAACGGAAGTACAAGCGAGGACGCCGAGTTTTCGGCCAAGGTTGAGGCCGTCTTTAAAAAGTTAAAAGCGGATTTTCTTACGGACGTCCGAAAGGTCTTTCAAGATTCGGTCGATGGGCAGGTGACCGATTTGATAAATGAACGAATGAAGGCCACTATCGAAGAGGCCCTTGACGCTAGGAATATCTATCCTCGCGGTGAAGGAGGCGAAGGAAGGCGGGACTTCTACTACAAGAACTTCAAGGATGCTCAACCCCCGATGTTTAATGGGGTGCGAGATCCCTTGAAAAGTACATGTTGGATCTCCGATATTGAGGGAGCTTTCCGTACCGCGGAATGTCCTCCCGAAAAGAAGACGAGGTATGGTTCTAGCATGTTACGCGAAGAAGCTAAGTTGTGGTGGGATGATAAAATCAACTTGTATGGTGAAGAACAATGTATGGGTTTGACTTGGGAAGACTTCAAGAAAGAGTTTTTCAAAGAATACCGAACTTCTTCAGACCTCGATAGAATCCGGGACGAGTTGCACCATTTGTAACAAGGTTCCATGGATTTGGTTACCCTCAAGACTACATTCTTGGCAAAGACTCGTTTTTGCTCGGAATATGTTGGTGATGATCATAAGCTCATGAAGGATTTCTACCGTACTTTGAATGATGAGTACAAGGGGAAGATTAGTCGGGGTATGGCTAAGACTTTTGATGAATTGTTTGAGTTGGCTCGGGGTTTTGAGCCGGAGGTTCCAAGAAAGAGTGATTTCATGTTTTCCAAAAGAAAGTTTGAAGGTTTTAGTTACTCTAACGCCTCAAGCAAGAAGAGCAAGAGCAAGAGGGGGGCCGAAAGTGACAATAGTGCAAAGAAGGGCACTACCGGTGGGTTTTCTTATACGTGCTACAATTGTGGGCAACCGGGTCATATGGCTCGTGAGTGTCCGAAACCATCTTCCGGAAACAAAGTCACTTGTTTTAATTGCGGCAAAGAGGGGCATAAGAAGCCGGAGTGTCCCGATTTGCGAAATGATAATGTGAAGCGGTTAGAGAAGGCGGCGGGTACGGCTAGGGGTCGCAACTACTTGATGACTAATGATGAAGCCAAACAATCGAACGAAGTTGTCTCAGGTACTTTCATGGTTAATTCTAATCCGGCGAGGATTCTTTTTGATAGCGGTGTAAATTTGTCGTTTGTGTCTCCTAGATTTGTGCCTAAACTTAATAGACTGTTAGCTAAGTTAAGTCGTCCAGTATAAGTCGAAATAGCGAATGGCAAGACGGTGCTAGTGGTCGATGTGTGTGAAAATTGTGATGTTGTTTTTGGTGCCGAAACCTTTAAAATCAATCTTATTCCAATGACCTTGGGCGACTTTGATATTGTCGTTGGTATGGATTGGCTCGATCGTTATAGAGCCGATATTGCATGCCATGATAAGTTTATTCGTGTGAAGACCCCAAGTGGGGGAGAGTTGGTTATTCATGGTGATAAGCGAAGGAGACCGGTGCCGATATGCACTTTTGCACGGGCACGTCGTCTCGTTGTTACCGGTGGCATGGCTTTCCTTGCTCATGTTGTTGATACTCGTAATGAGCCACCACCCATTCATGAAATTCCGGTGGTTAGTGAATTTAAAGACGTTTTTCCGGATGAATTACCGGGTGTTCCGGCGGAAAGACAAGTTGAATTTCGCATTGAGTTGGTTCCGGGGGCTACCCCCATTGCTAAAACTCCTTACCGTTTAGCACCAACGGAAATGCAAGAGTTGTTAAATCAAACCAACGAGTTGCTTGAGAAGGGTTTTATCCGACCGAGTGCTTCGCCATGGGGCGCTCCGGTGTTATTTGTGAAGAAGAAAGATGGTAGTATGCGTATGTGCATTGATTACCGTGAGTTGAATAAAGTGACGATCAAGAATCATTATCCATTACCTAGGATTGACGATTTATTTGATCAACTTCAAGGTGCAACGTATTTCTCTAAGATCGACCTACGGTCCGGCTATCACCAAATGCGGGTCCGTGAGGAAGACATAGAGAAAACGGCTTTTCGAACGCGTTACGGGCATTATGAGTTTGTAGTTATGCCCTTTGGTCTTACGAATGCACCGGCGGCATTCATGGATCTTATGAACCGAGTGCCAACCTATGTTGGACAAGTCGGTAATAGTGTTCATTGACGACATACTAGTCTACTTGAAAAGTATGAACGAACATGAACATCATTTGCGTGAAGTATTGAAGACGCTACGAAAGGAGAAGTTGTATGCAAAGTTCTCCAAATGTGAATTTTGGCTAAGTGAAGTTCAATTCCTTGGTCATATTGTGAACGAAAACGGTATTCAAGTAGATCCGGGGAAGATCGAAACGGTGAAGAGTTGGGGACGACCGACTACGCCTACGGAAATCCGAAGTTTTCTCGGATTGGCCGGTTATTATCGTTGGTTTATCCAAGATTTTTCTAAGATCGCTTCTTCGTTGACGAAATTGACAAGGAAGAATGCGAGGTTTGGTTGGGAGAACGAGCAAGAAATTGCTTTTCAATTGTTAAAAGAGAAGTTGTGTCAAGCTCCGGTGTTAGTGTTACCGGAAGGTGTTGAAGACATGGTGGTTTATTGTGATGCTTCCTTAAATGGTCTCGGGTGTGTTCTAATGCAAAGAGGTAAAGTCATCGCTTATGCCTCTCGACAATTAAAGGAACATGAAACGAGGTATCCGACTCATGATCTTGAGTTGGCGGCGGTAATGCATGCGTTGAAAATTTGGCGCCATTACTTGTATGGTGTCAAGTGTACGATTTATTCGGATCATAAGAGTTTGAAACATCTCTTTAATCAACGAGATTTGAATTATCGCCAACGTAGGTGGATGGATGTGGTGAAAGACTACGATTGTGAAATACTTTATCATCCGGGTAAGGCGAATGTGGTCGCGGATGCGTTGAGTCGAAAGAGTCAACATCCGGCGATAAAAGTGGGGTCGTTACATTTGATTATTACCAACGATTTTCTTGAAAAGCTTGGTGAGATTCAAATAGAGGCTTATGTTCACAACAAGCATACGGAGCGAATCGTGGGCCAATCGGAGTTTATTATTATGGGTCCGCGTGGTTTGTTGTCTTTCCAAGGAAGGGTGTGGGTGCCTAAGATGGGTGATTACCGACGAGTGCTACTTGATGAAGCACATAAGTCAAAATACTCCATTCATCCGGGCGCGACGAAAATGTATCTTGACTTGAAGAAAGATTATTGGTGGCCGGGCATGAAGCGTGATGTTGTGAAGTATGTTGAGCAATGCGTCACGTGTTTGCAAGTAAAAGCCGAACACCAAAAGCCGTATGGTAAATTGCAACCGTTAGAAATCCCGAAGTGGAAATGGGAACACATTACCATGGATTTCATTACAAAGTTACCTAAAATGGTGAGAACCCAATTCGATTCGATTTGGGTTATAGTTGACCGATTGACAAAAAGCGCTTTGTTTCTTCCCATTAAAGAAGCGATATCGTCAGAGGCCTTGGCTAAGTTATTTATCAAGGAAGTGGTCTCGCGACATGGGGTTCCTATATCTATTATTTCGGATCGAGATACCCGTTTTACATCTCGGTTTTGGGAAAAGTTTCATGAAGATATGGGTACGCAATTGAAGTTGAGCACGGCGTATCATCCTCAAACAGACGGTCAAACCGAACGTACGAATCAAACTTTGGAAGATATGTTACGGGCGTGCATCATTGACTTTGGTGGTAGTTGGGATGAGCATTTGCCTTTGGTGGAATTCTCGTACAATAATAGTTATCATACTAGTATCGGGATGCCACCTTACGAAATGCTTTATGGGCGTAGGTGTCGAACTCCCGTTTGTTGGGGAGAAGTGGGTCAAAGAGTGATCGGGAGTACCGATTTGGTTTTAGAGACAAATAGAAAGATCGATTTGATTCGGGAACATTTGAAGAAGGCTCAAGATAGGCAAAAGTCGTATGCCGATAGACGTAGGCTATTGATTGAGTTCCAAGAAGGCGATATGGTGATGCTTAAGGTTTCGCCATGGAAGGGTATTATTCGATTTCGAAAACGGGGAAAGTTAGCTCCTCGGTTTATTGGGCCGTTCAAGGTTTCAGCTCGTGTTGGTGAAGTTGCATATCGATTGGAATTACCCGAAGAGCTTGCGGGGATCCATAATACATTTCATGTTTCCCACCTCCGTAAGTGTCTTGCGGATGATTCCTCATGGATGCCTTTAGACGAGATCGAGCTAAACAACAAGTTAGAATATGTCGAGGAACCGATTGCTATCCTTGACGAGAAGGTGAAAATGTTGAGGAATAAAGAGGTGAGAACTTTCAAGGTTCAATGGCGGCGAAGTAAAGGTTCCGAGTTCACTTGGGAGCCCGAAGAGTTCGTGTTAGTTTATCTTCCCTCGTGTCATGCGGCTTGGATTGCGAGGTCGCAATCCGGTTCAAGTGGGGGAGAGTTGTAAGATCCTGTTTTCTTTTTTGGGTTTGGACGCCGTCCCAGTTTGAAGACCTGGACGCCGTCCAACATTTTGGACGCCGTCCAGAATGGCTGGCAGGCATGTCTTTTTGCTATTAATTATTTTAGATGGGTATTTTGGTAATTTCACTTCTTGGACGAATTTTAAAGCCCTAGATCAGTTTTGGGAGTCTCATTACTCCATTCACAACCACCAAACATCATCTACTTTAATTCTAGAGAGAGAGTGCTCTTAAGTGTGAGAAAGGTCAAATAGGAGAGGAAGAAGCTTGTTTCGGGTTCTAGCTCGAGCATTGAAGTTGTTCATCTCCTCGTTAGCTTCGTTTTGATTGTGGTGGTAAGCCCTAAAATTGATTTCTCTAGTAAATAGGTTTAAGGGTTAGGGTTTGGGTTAATGTTGTACATAAAACCCATGTATGAGTGATTTGGGGGTTTTGGGTAAGTTTGGGTCATGAAGACCCAAATGGTGACTAACTTAGGGTTTTGAAATGTTGAAATGTGTAAATGGGTCTTAAAGGCCTAATAGATCACTAGTACACCTATAGTTAGTGTTAGTGGGAGTCATTTGGGTTGTGGGTGACCTAAATGGGTATGTTGACCTTGAAATGGGTCAAATGGGTCTTTGATGACCTAGGTTGTCTTGCATGCGTGAAAATGAGTCAACTTGGTGTTTAAATGCGTGTTAAGACCTTAAATGGCTAGAATTAGGGTTTTTGGTGAAGTTAACCCATTATTAGGGTTAAAGGTGCAAAATGGGTCGGGATTGCACTTAGGGTCAAAAGACTCTAGATTGTTAAGTGAGTTGCTTGACCGACTTGAGTTGTGAATTGATTATGTGCTAAAATGTAATAGGTACGTTACATTAACGGTGCAAGTTCGGTTATCTTACACGAAGACTTTGAGGTGAGTGCAATAATTATATGTGTAGGTATATAATGTATCTATTTGTTGTAGCGTGAAATGTGTAGTGTCGAGGTGCTAAGATACCACGTTTCACGTGAAGAGTGTAGCATCGAGGTATTAAGATGCCACTCGGGTGTAGCATCGAGGTGTTAAGATGCCACCTAGGAGTGTAGTGTCGAGGTGTTAAGACACCACTCCGTAAAATAATGAGTGTTGCATCGAGGTGTTAAGATGCCACTCGGGGTGATGTACCGAGGTGTTAAGGTGCCACCCTAGGGGTTAGTGGTGCGAGGTGTTAAGTGCCCTAACGGATGTTATGAACACCGATGGCGTTTTCGCGAACGCCGTTCCCTTGTACTATTGGTTAACCATGGTTATTTGTGTTGTAAGCATATTATATTATTCGAGTTATATTTATATGCAGTTGTTATGCTAGCTTGGGGGTATTGGCGAATTATAGCTTGTTATTGCGACGATAAGCTACTGTTGTTTGCTAGCATGTTTGCGGTTGTGTAAGTGTATGCAAGTAGGTATAATTATATATGTATTCGTATAATTATTGCATTCACTAAGCTTTGCTTACCCTCTCGTTGTTTACCTTTTTTTTATAGGCACGGGCGTTGACAAGGGTAAGAGCGTTCAATTAGATTAGTGATCTCCCGCTTGTCTTGTTAGGGGATGCTTTTGGGTGTTAGCTTTTGGAGTTCGACCGAGATTGGGTAGTTTAACCCCAAACCCCATGCTCTAGTGTCGTTTGGAACTTAAACTTATATTTGGTCGAAACTTTTATTTTTGAACGAAACTCGTAAAATGGGCGATGTGGGCCCGTTGATGTAAAACTTGATTTGATGATGAAAATCTCTTAGTTCCACTTATATTGACTTGTGGTAAAAAGGGTTTCGTTTGAAAATGTCGGGAAGCGGGTTTTCCGCTCGTGTGAGTTGGACCCGTGATCAGTAGCTGGAAGGCCATTGGGACGCCGTCCCAATTGATTGGACGCCGTCCCAGTTGTGTTGAGCTGGACGCCGTCCCAAACTTTGGACGCCGTCCCATATTTCTGAGCTGGACGCCGTCCAGGATTCTGGACGCCGTCCAGATGCACTGCCATAAAATTTTTTTTTTTTGGTACGCGTTTTTGGGTTTATGAAGTCGGGTTGTTACATGAAGATGATGGTGGTCGGGGACTGTAGTGGTGCTCAATCAATCAAGAAGAAAGTAGAAAGAAGAAGGTGATGTTCTAAGGAAAATTTTGAGCAGAGGAACAAGAGTATGTGTATGTGTACAATTTGTAATGATAAGAGTTGATTGAAATTGTCTGTAGTGTTGATTTGAGATCGACATGATCTCTTGAGTGGAGAAGAATCAGTCAAAAATATAAATAAAGTGAAAACGATTGAAAACAAATTTCGTACAATTTATATTGATATATAATAAATTTTTGTTTCCATTTGATTCATTTTATTAAGTATTAATAATTATAAATATGTAAAAAAAAAATGTTGTTTATATTATTAATAACAAAATATTAATATTGAAATTAATATTAATATAAAGTAATAAAAATACTAATATGATAATACAAGTGATAAAAATAACTAAAATATCAATAATTAATACTAATAATAACAATAAAGATACAAATAAAAATAATGATAATAATTGTACAGTAAAAGAGGAACATTATTTAACAAGTTGATATGTGGTTGCATTTGCATGAGTATGAAAAAGAAATATATCATGGGTATATAAATCAAATAATATAAAAAGAAAAGCATAGCAGACTTTTATATTTGTTTCTTATTATCGACAGTTTTATCACGGAGTAATATCGTTCACCAAATAAATTCGAAATCATAAGTATATACATTCAATATACATTATATTATATTATATATCATTTTATTTACATAATTAATTAACTTATATAATATTTTAAAATTTATCTCCAATTTTATATATATATATATTCATATATTTAATTATATATGTATCTATTTATAAATAGTTGTTCGTGAATCGTCGGGAACAGTCGAAGGTCAATTGAATATATGAAACAGTTCAAAAATTTTGAGACTCAATCTAATAACTTTGCTTATCTTGTCGAAACCATATAAAGATTAAGTTTAAATTTGGTTGGAAATTTCAGGGTCGTCACAGAAATGACCCGCTCATGACTTCGTCGTAGTATTTTATGTATAAATAATAATATGTTATAATTTAGTAGACTTATAACTACCTTTAGTGGTTTGATTATGTTATAATTTAGTAGGCTTATAACTACCTTTAGTGGTTTGATTCTTGATTAAGAATACTAATAATGAAGTGTAAGAACAAAGATGATAATTGAGAGAAAGAAAGAAACACTTTGTAAGTGTGAGAAATGGTGCAAGTTTAATGCTTGCATTCATGAGTATTTATAGCCTAAAATTTCAATATAAAAATACATACTTTATGTACCAAAATTGACTATATGTATACTAGTTTATAATTTTATTTTTAGTCAACATAAGGATGTACTAGTTTATACTTTTTTTTTTTTTGTTAGTCAACATAAGGATGTATTTGTTTAAGATTCTTTTTAGTCTCATTATTATTATTATTATTATTATTATTATTATTATTATTATTATTATTATTATTATTATTATTATTATTAATATTATTATTAATATTATTATTATTATTATTATTATTATTATTATTATTATTATTATTATTATTATTATTACATTTACTACATGATAAGTATTATTTTCTTTTTACTAATTCATTACATTGATATATATATATATATATATATATATATATATATATATATATATATTCATTTCGAAATATTTATTTGAAATATTTATTTAATAATTAGTTTTTTTTTCTTTTTCAAAATCAATTATATTTTAAAGTTTATTGTAAAATCATTTAAATAATAGAAATTATTATAACACGTAACGTTTTTAATTAATATATATATATATATACATAAAATTGTTCGTGAATCGTCGGAATCATATAAAAATTAGGTTTAAATTTAGTCGGAAATTTCCGGGTTGTCATAGTACCTACTCGTTAAAAGAAATTTCGTCCCGAAATTTAGTTGTTGCCATCAATCGGCGTTGTTCCTTAGTGAACGGATACATATATTTTGTGAATGTAAGTAGTATAGTTACTGACTATTGAATCAGAATTTGTACGATGTAACATATTAATGCGAGATATAAATATTTCTCGGGTTTTACCTACCCGTTAAAATATTTTCACAATTAACAGTTTGTACAAAAGAGAAGATATACGTTCATATATGTATTCTTCAGATATAATATAGATTTAATGAGTTAATCTAATATTAAACTCATTTGATTTGTGGTTGGAACGAGAATAATCCTCAAAACTTTAGAGATTTCATAATTGTCGCGAAATATTTCACTAATGAAGTTATGAACCAATATTTCATCGTTCATTGTTATTGATATACCTCAGTATATGATGTTGGTGCTCGTGGAATCCTTGTGAAATTCACAAGACACGAATGATGTTTTTCTAGAAAGTTTCGGGTACATTGAAAACAGAAGTGTAAAATAAAACATGTATTTGAATAATACACTTGGTTTATTATGAAATGGAGTTTATTGTGCTGAAGCAGTGATTAACGATTGTTAAGTCATTAACGTAGGATGTACATCATAGCATATTAGTGATATGAATTAACCAAGTAGTACATACTAGTTAAGATTCACACGTAATAGCTTAGTACGAAAAGATTTATTATTGTTCCAAATCATATATATGTGTTTGGATTAGGGTTTGATATGAAATGGGTGTTGAATATTGAATGATATATTCGTCTCCTTGAATACGTATATATAGCAAAAGATTTCCGTAATTTACGAAGAAAATTTAGGAAAAGTGTCAGACAAAGTCTATTGGGATAGATATGATAAGATATGATAAGATATGATTTGTCTATACTCCAATAATGGCAGTATGACGTGTCGAGATCATAAAATGATAAGTATGTAATCTAATAATCTTTCGATTAAAGACTTTCAATTCGTATACTGTGATAACCCAATGACATTTTTCGGTTCGCAAACCGATGCATAAAGATATAAGGCATTTAGGTACGTGATATAACAGGGAGTTATATACGTTTGAGTATGAATAGTAACAAATATAGGAGTTTCAAAAATCATGGATAATATATCATGTAATATATATGTAATACACAAAACCATGATAGATGACATTGGAATGTCGAGAATTTTAGAAATCTTGGTGTCGCATTTAAATGCGGTGGCGTAATTGGATAATACTTAGGAAAGTGAGAAGAGTTCTTAGATTGGCTCGGCATTCTAATATAAGTAAAGTTTCTATAGTATAGTGTAGCATTTAATAGTTAAAGGCAACAAGTAAGGCACTATGGTCAAGCAAAGTTGTAGTCCTATGTTGCTAAGGTACCTAATTGTATAAGGCACACATAAAATGCAATCCTGGTTCTCTACAACACACTGCTCTGATACCAATCTGTGATGACCTCTAGATAGGGCCTGGAAGAATAACGTCACTAAATATATCAAATCACAGTTGTATAAATGAGAACGACTCTATATGAGACATTTTATTAAGTTTTGCAGCGGAAGATAAATAGATTACATTGTATTTAATGAACAATGCATTAAATGTCTTTAATTGGTATGATATGTAATGAAGACTCCAAGCATGGCAAGCAATCATCATCAAAACAGCAGATATACAGCGGAAGCAATACTTAAGTACCTGAGAATAAACATGCTTTAAAAAGTCAACACTAGGTTGAGTGAGTTCATAGGTTTGTCATAATAATGATTTCAGTAATAGTGTTAGACCACAAGATTTTTGTTCATAAGCTTGGTCTCGCAGGGACCAATTAGTAGATCTCGCAGATCCAAAAGTTATTCATAAGCTTGGTCTCGCAGGGACCAATTAGTAGATCACGTAGATCCAAAAGTTGTTCATAAGCTTGGTCTCGTAGGGACCAATTATTAGATCACGTAGATCCAAAAGTTGTTCATAAGCTTGGTCTCGCAGGGACCAATTAGTAGATCACGCAGATCCAAAAGTTATTCATAAGCTTGGTCTCACAAGGACCAATTAGTAGATCTCGCAGATCCAAAAGTTGTTCATAAGCTTGGTCTCACAAGGACCAATTAGTAGATCACGCAGATCTAAAAGTTATTCATAAGCTTGGTCTCGCAGGGACCAATTAGTAGATCACGCCGATCCAAAAGTTATTCATAAGCTTGGTCTCACATGGACCAATTAGTAGATCACGCAGATCCAAAAGTTATTCATAAGCTTGGTCTCACATGGACCAAATAGTAGATCACATAGATCTAAAAGTTGTTCATAAGCTTGGTCTCGCAGGGACCAATTAGTAGATCTCGCAGATCCAAAAGTTATTCATAAGCTTGGTTTCACATAGACCAATTAGTAGATCACACAGATCCAAAAGTTGTTCAAAGTTTGCCCCAAAGACAAGTTGTGTTTATACTTGTCGGTTAGGGATTTAGTCGGACATAGTCGGGTATAGCATAGTTTAAAGTTGGTACTTGTGTCTAGCGTATAAAACAGTTATAAAAGTTGTGCACGTATTCTCAGCCCAAAAATGTAAAGAGTAAAAGGGAATCAAATAAACTCACGAAAAATCAGTTTTGGTATTTATATTCATTTCATAAAAACAGTTATAAAAGTAGCGCATGTATTCTCAGCCCAAAAATGTAAAGAGTAAAAGGGATCTATAAACTCGTGAAAAATCAGTTTTAGTATTTGTATTCATTTCATAAAAACAGTTATAAAAGTTGTGCATGTATTCTCAGCCCAAAAATATAGATAAAAAGGGAGCTATGAAAACTCACCTTAAATAGCAGTTGAAGTATTCCTTGAAAGGAATGAAATGAATGGAAATAAGTGACCGGGATTTCAACCTAGAGATAGAATGTACGATCAGATGTTGTCTAATAGACATAAGTATGGTAACTATACCAATGATAATGGTTTTCTAAACGAAATTCCATTTTTGGAAAGGTTACTATCTATGGAAAGTTTCCACTTTTAGTAAGTTTCCATGTTTAGTAAGTTAGTGTTGAATACTAGTGAGTTATTCTTAATAAGTCCACTACTTATTAAGTGTGTAAGTGACTAAGTGTTGTTCACTTAGTGAGTGTATGATTACTATAGCCGGGTTTGATATTGTACACCATACCCAAACATCTATGCCACCGCCGAGTCACTTGAATGATCTATTTTTACCGGTTGGCCCAGGATTTCTCGACCAAAATCTAAGTTTGGCATTTGAAATCCACAAGCATCCCATAGTGGTACCAACGATCACCCTAGGCCTTAAGTAGCGTTGAGGTTCATATATAGTGCACGTTATCTTGATTATAACCTTGGTGATAATTACGATAGTAATAATAATAATAATTGAAAATGGAAACATCACTCACGTATCAATATTATGACTCAATATTGCAGGAAAAAGTACGCAGATGTAATGGACATTTCAAATGCTAGGTTGACCTCACAAACAATACCCATAACCTCCATAGCTATAACCCATACTTTCCTTAGCTCTATCCCGCTCATAAAACCCGTTTTGAAATGACCCGCTCATGACTTCGTCGTAGTATTTTATGTATAAATAATATGATCATGCATATTTTAACCATAGAAGTAATATGCCTGCTCAACGCGTAAAGTTAGGTTTAAGGATCTTAGAACAAGGCTCTCCGGTCCGGCTACCGTGAATAACCCTGGCCGACATGATGATGTCAGCGGGGTGGCCAAGTGATTAAGTCCACCTTTAATGACGATCGTCGATTAGAAGGCCCCAAATAAGGTCGTAGGTACTAGTTAATCAAGAAACTAACCTGTTAACCGTTGGAAGATGCTCGGCAATGTTGGTTATGTAAGACGTGTATTAGATGATGATTACGTAAGGTGATTGTGTTTAGAATGATAGTTAGAGTTTGTATATATAGGCAAACCCTAATTCTAGAACCATCCGAGATAATGGCAATCCTTTCCATAACGAACTCCCCCAAATCACGGATGTAATTATGGAAAAGATATTTACTTGATAGCCAAGTAATCGCTGTATCGGGAACAAAGGCATTAGATACGAATCCGCATACCGCATAACGCACATGAGCACACGCATACGCACACTAGTGGGTGCCCGCATACATATGGGGTGCGCATGCGGGTTGCGGTATCATTATGTCCCCCCAGTTTGATGTTATATGGTACAAGACATATGATATCAAACTATTAAGCGGAAAAAACAAGAAAACGGCTAGCATTCTATGTTCCGCGTGCGTTTCGAGGTCATTTAATGCCTGTCACTGTCGCAGAAGCCCATTTGGCTGACCAGACGTAAAGTGGCAGTTGGCAGGCGCGTGTCAGCCACGTGCTCATAGGTAACAATACCCAACTGACATCCACGCGCGCACTGAAAATGCAACCCGTTGATCGCGTAACACGTGTACAGCCACGATCACACCATTCCACCCCATGACTCCAAATCTTCACTATAAATAGCCCCAATTCACACACATTTCCATTTTTCTGCTTCAATCTTTCCCAATACGCTGCTATATTCAATTACGATCAAATCCTAAATACTCCGGCCACCGTCTAAAGGTTAGTAATTCTCCAATCACTCTATAGAAAATGACTAAGGCTAACGAGACCTATGTAGATAGTGTTAGATCGATTATAGAGCAGAAACACATTGATCACTTAGTTAAACAATACCCACCATTAGCAAAGTACAATCCGGTGCCACCCCTGCCCAATCAACGTGCTCACGAGCTACCGGAGAAGAAGGTGGCCATCTACGAACATGCGTTCAAGCATGGCAACTTTAGGGTTCCCCCCTCCAACTTCTTCCTAGGCGTACTAGATCACTTCAGAGTGGGATTAGGGCAACTACACCCTTATGCCATAGGTAAAATAGTACTGTTTGAGATGTGGTGCGCCGCACTCAACAAGGTACCGTTGGTGAAAGTTTTCTGTCATCTATACCGCTTAGCCAATCACCACAAATCCTGGTTCACCTTCTTCGCTCGACAAAATTTCACCAAGACCCCAAAGTCGAATGCGGGTAACTGGAAAGAAACTTTCTTTTACATTGACCAAACTGTAGTTGGTACCAATTTTCCGCAAACGCTTATATGGTGCGAGAAGGTGGAGAAGGATGTGAACAAAACCCCGGTCCTCGATGACGAGGAAACAAAACTATTGGCGGAGGCGACTGCGGCGGAAACAAAAACCGCCCTGATTTTGACCCTTAACCGCACTTCGCGAAGAAAAATTTATTTCATGCTCCCCTAACTCAACAGCCCATTTAGCCATTCGGCCAGAGATTTCAGGTTTATACAGCACCTGAAACATAAGATGATTGCGTTAGTCAATGCGGTATTCCCAGTCATTACCGCAAATTAGGTTTTTACCAACCTTCTTGATCGGCTGATCAGTTAGAACCACAACTGGTTGTGCTTGAAAATATCGGCGCAAACGCCGCGCCGTGTGGACTAGCGCATATACTAGCTTTTCTATTGGCGCATAGTTTACTTCGATTGCTGTCAGCATCTTACTTACAAAGTAGACCGGCATTTGCATCTAAGAAAACCTCAGCATTAATTGTATACGAAATAAATAATTCATAAGCAAAAGGAAATGGATTACCTTTCCGCGATCTGCGATAAGAACCGAGCTGATAGCTTCTTTGATGCCGCAAGGTACAGCGTAAGCGTTTCTCCTGTTACTGATGCGGTAAGTGTTGGTAATTCAGCGAGCACCTTCTTCATCTCCTGAAAGGCTAATTCTGCTTCCTGAGTCCATACAAAGTCTTTTTTCTTTAAACAATTCTTCAAAGTATTGAAGAATGGCAATTGCCACTCTGCGGCCTTCGACAAAAACTGCGTGATTGCCGCAAGCTTTCCGGTGAGACTCTGCACGTCTTTCTTTGTCTTCGAAGATGGCAAACTATCAATGGCTTCAATCTTTTTGGGATTTGCCTTGATTCCCCGCGCTGTCACCACATGACCTAAAAACTTGCCTTCCTCTTCCCCAAAACTACATTTGAGCGGGTTAAGCTTCATGTTTATCCTGCGTAGAGACGCACACGTTTCTAGGATGTCCGCGAGCATTTCTTCTTCAGTGTTGCTCTTAATTACCAAGTCGTCAACGTACGCTTCAAGATTCCTACCAATTTGGTGTTTGAATGCCGCATCAATTACGCGCTGATAGGTTGCGCCAGCATTTTTTAATTCGAAGGGCATCTTCGTATAACAGTAAATACCCTGCGGCGTATGGAAAGCAGTATTGTCCTCATCTTCCGCAGCCATTAAGATTTGGTGATAACCCTTGTACGCATCTAGAAAACACTTGTACCGGAACCCTGACAGTGATTCCACCTTCCAGTCTATTTCCAGGAGAGGGTAGTTGTCCTTAGGACACGCTTTATTAATGTCTTTAAAATCAACGCACATCCGCCAATTGCCATCAGCCTTTTTGACTAACATAGGATTAGAAACCCATGTCTGATACCGCACCTCCCGCAGGATGTTTGCTTTGACAAGATTATCTACTTCTGCGCATAACCAATCACTGCGCTCAAGAGCCATATGCTGCTTCTTTTGTCTAACGGGCGTGAGTGATGGGTTAACATTCAATTTATGTTCCGCAATGTCTCGCGGTACCCCCGTCATGTCTGATTCACGCCACGCGAAAACATCTGCGTTGGCGATCAATATTCCGTGCAATTTGGCCTTTGTTTCGGCTGACAAGCCTGCGCCAATTTTAATCCGCTTATCCGAATGTAAACAATTTGCTATGACCGTACTGCTTGCGAGTTGTTCTCCCATGCTGGAAATGTTTACAGGCACAACAGAACCACACAACTCGGTTGTTTGATGTGACGCAATTGTGGCAACCCCTCCCTTCGTAGGAAACTTAATCAAACCATGCACCACCGACAGTATAATGTTAAAACGCCGTATGAAATTTCTCCTAAGCAGCGCGTTGTACAGCGAAGTTGAACGAACCACATAAAAGTCAACTAACTCATGTCTGACCAACTGCGGATTATTATCATCTACGAGTTCTATCATTAGCTCTATCCGGCCTAGCGGCCATGAGCTTTTTACAGAGAACCCAGATAACGTAATATCTAACTGACGTAGCTGCGTTTTGACTTCTGCAGGGAGAAAATGATAGCAATGCTCGTACATAATGTCGACACCACTCCCGGTGTCAACATGCATGCGTTTAATTTGTACACCGCAAGCAGGGATGTGACACTTGATGATAATGGGCTCGTTAACTGCGTCGATGGACATTACAGGAGGAAATGCGATCGAGAGAAGTTCCCAGTCATGGTGATCATTGTACTTTCTCCGCTGGCTAACTTTCTCTGCGTCGACCATATTAATGGTTAAGTCGGATTTTTTTGTTTTATCGACCTTTTGCCATGCAAAAGTTTTAGCCTTCGACCCTTCCTCTGTGGATTTTCCCTTGTCCTTCTTAGGTGGCTTTAGGTGATCCAATTTACCTGCGCGTAGCGCTTCAAGTACTCTTTCCATCAAGTTTTTGCATCGATTAGTGTCATGCCCGTAATCGTCATGGAATTCGCAATACTTTGTTTTATCCCGCTTACCAAATTCTGTAAGCGGAGTTGGAACCGCAAAGGTCGCGCACACTGGTTCGGTTGCCAAAATTTCTTTTGGCATTTTAGACAAACTTTTAAGCAGCGCATAGTTCTGATTATTGATGCCGCGCTGATTATTGTTTCGATAATTGCCACTTGATTTCCCTTTATCATTCCTGATAGGACCACCGCTAGGATACCTTCCGCGAGAGTTGTTGCCACGATTTTGATCACGCGAACGATCATCATCGTCTTTCCTCTCGTTGCGTGAACTAGCTGTTGGAATATCATTATCTTCGCCACTCCGCATATAGTCATGGCATTCATTAAGCGCTTCAGCATAAGTTGTTGGGACCGTATGGCGCAGACGCCTTACCAGTGTTGGATGACGTTCTGAGTTTATACCATGTATGAGTCTGTAAATCTGTTACTCTGGCTTGAGATCTGGTATGTGCAGACACTCATTAGTATATCTTGTGAGAAATTCACCCAAAGATTCCTTGGATTTCTGCACAATATCATGACATTCGATATGAGTGCGTTTGCGTGGCCTCTGATTCTGATATTGCAGCAAGAATTTCATCCGCAGATCCATAAACCATGCTATACTACCCGCCGACAGTTTATTAAACCATTCACGAGCAATACCCTGCAGTGTCATTGGAAATATCTGACACGCAACCGGATCCACCCAACCTTGAGTGCGCATTGCGCCTTCAAAACGCTGTAAGAAGTCATCTGGATTAGTTAAGCCATTGTAAGTACCTAACGTATGAGGTATCTTTGGCGCAGATGGAAACGGATATGCGGTTATATGCGGAGGAAACTTATCAAAAGTAGTTGGTAGCTCAAAAGGTGGTTTAACAGGGTCACCTTTAAGCCCTGCGAAGAAACGCCTCATCATATCCTGAACAAAATTAGGTTGTGAAAATAGGTGGACCATGTCAGGAGGTGCCGCCTACATAAATTGGCTTGCGAGATTCGCCTGCCCCTGGATATTTTTCCAGGGCTGCTCTGGCGTCTGCGGATACAACCAAGGCTGATGCGTTGGAAAAGAGGGCAGACTTACCGGCGTAGAGTATACGGGTAGCTGAAAAGGTGCCGAAACCTGTGGCGCAGATGCCTGCGAGACCTGAGGATATGCCGCTATAAGCCCAACCGTATGCGCAGTGCTTTTCTGTTCTGCGGTTATCGGCGTCCAATGAGAATTGGCATCCGGAATGACACCGAACCCCCAACTATTTGTAGTGACCCAAAATTTTCCATGTTTATATATATATTAAATGAAATTGTTATTTACATGATTAAGTGTTTCCAACATGTTAAGCAATCAAACTTGTTAAGACTTGATTAATTGAAATAGGTTTCATATAGACAATTGACCACCCAAGTTGACCGGTGATTCACGAACGTTAAAACTTGTAAAAACTATACGATGACATATATATGGTTATATATATAGTTAACATGATTTTATTATAAGTATGTATCTCATTAGGTATTTTAACAATGAGTTATATACATAAAAATGAGACTATTAATTTAAGAAACTCGAAAACGATATATATAACGATTATCGTTATAACAACGTCTTACTAGGTACATATGAATCATATTAAGATATTGATACACTTGGTTAATTATGTTAAATGATAAGTAAATATATTATTAAGTGTATTAACAATGAAATACATATGTAAAAATAAGACTACTAACTTAATGATTTCGAAACAAGACATATATGTAACGATTATCGTTGTAATGACATTTAACTGTATATATATCATACTAAGATATATTATATATCATAATATCATGATAATATAATAATTTAACATTTCATTTGTTATAATAAACAATGGGTTAACAACATTCAACAAGATCGTTAACCTAAAGGTTTCAAAACAACATTTACATGTAACGACTAACGATGACTTAACGACTCAGTTAAAATGTATATACATGTAGTGTTTTAATATGTATTCATACACTTTTGAAAGACTTCAAGACACTTATCAAAATACTTCTACTTAACAAAAATGCTTACAATTACATTCTCGTTCAGTTTCATCAACAATTCTACTCGTATGCACCCGTTTTCGTACTCGTACAATACACAGCTTTTAGATGTATGTACTATTGGTATATACACTCCAATGATCAGCTCTTAGCAGTCCATGTGAGTCACCTAACACATGTGGGAACCATCATTTGGCAACTAGCATGAAATATCTCATAAAATTACAAAAATATGAGTAATCATTCATGACTTATTTACATGAAAACAAAATTACATATCCTTTATATCTAATCCATACACCAACAACCAAAAACACCTACAAACACTTTCATTCTTCAATTTTCTTCATCTAATTGATCTCTCTCAAGTTCTATCTTCAAGTTCTAAGTATTCTTCATAAATTCCAAAAGTTCTAGTTTCATAAAATCAAGAATACTTCCAAGATTGCAAGTTTACTTCCAAGTTTTCTAAATCCATTCCAAGTAATCATCCAAGATCAAGAAACCTTTGTTACTTACAGTAGGTTATCTTTCTAATACAAGGTAATAATCATATTCAAACTTTAATTCAATTTCTATAACTATAACAATCTTATTTCGAGTGGAAATCTTACTTGAAATTGTTTTCGTGTCATGATTCTGCTTCAAGAACTTTCAAGCCATCCAAGGATCCTTTGAAGCTAGATATATTTTTCTTATTTCCAGTAGGTTTATCCAAGGAACTTGAGGTAGTAATGATGTTCATAACATCATTCGATTCATACATATAAAGCTATCTTATTCGAAGGTTTAAACATGTAATCACTAGAACATAGTTTAGTTAATTCTAAACTTGTTCGCAAATAAAAGTTAATCCTTCTAACTTGACTTTTAAAATCAACTAAACACATGTTCTATATCTATATGATATGCTAACTTAATGATTTAAAACCTGGAAACACGAAAAATACCGTAAAACCGGATTTACGCCGTCGTAGTAACACCGCGGGCTGTTTTGGGTTAGTTAATTAAAAACTATGATAAACTTTGATTTAAATGTTGTTATTCTGGGAAAAATGATTTTTATTATGAACATGAAACTATATCCAAAAATTATGGTTAAACTCAAAGTGGAAGTATGTTTTCTAAAATGGTCATCTAGACGTCGTTCTTTCGACTGAAATGACTACCTTTACAAAAATGACTTGTAACTTATTTTTCCGACTATAAACCTATACTTTTTCTGTTTATTTTCATAAAATAGAGTTCAATATGAAACCATAGCAATTTGATTCACTCAAAACGGATTTAAAATGAAGAAGTTATGGGTAAAACAAGATTGGATAATTTTTCTCATTTTAGCTACGTGAAAATTGGTAACAAATCTATTCCAACCATAACTTAATCAACTTGTATTGTATATTATGTAATCTTGAGATACCATAGACACGCATACAATGTTTCGACCTATCATGTCGACACATCTATATATATTTCGGAACAACCATAGACACTCTATATGTGAATGTTGGAGTTAGCTATACAGGGTTGAGGTTGATTCCAAAATATATATAGTTTGAGTTGTGATCAATACTGAGATACGTATACACTGGGTTGTGGATTGATTCAAGATAATATTTATCGATTTATTTCTGTACATCTAACTGTGGACAACTAGTTGTAGGTTACTAACGAGGACAGCTGACTTAATAAACTTAAAACATCAAAATATATTAAAAGTGTTGTAAATATATTTTGAACATACTTTGATATATATGTATATATTGTTATAGGTTCGTGAATCAACCAGTGGCCAAGTCTTACTTCCCGACGAAGTAAAAATCTGTGAAAGTGAGTTATAGTCCCACTTTTAAAATCTAATATTTTTGGGATGAGAATACATGCAGGTTTTATAAATGATTTACAAAATAGACACAAGTACGTGAAACTACATTCTATGGTTGAATTATCGAAATCGAATATGCCCCTTTTTATTAAGTCTAGTAATCTAAGAATTAGGGAACAGACACCCTAATTGACGCGAATCCTAAAGATAGATCTATTGGGCCTAACAAACCCCATCCAAAGTACCGGATGCTTTAGTACTTCGAAATTTATATCATATTCGAAGGGTGTCCCGGAATGATGGGGATATTCTTATATATGCGTCTTGTTAATGTCGGTTACCAGGTGTTCACCATATGAATGATTTTTATCTCTATGTATGGGATGTGTATTGAAATATGAAATCTTGTGGTCTATTTTTACGATTTGATATATATAGGTTAAACCTATAACTCACCAAAATTTTTGTTGACGTTTAAAGCATGTTTATTCTCAGGTGAATACTAAGAGCTTCCGCTGTTGCATACTAAAATAAGGACAAGATTTGGAGTCCATGTTTGTATGATATTGTGTAAAAACTGCATTCAAGAAACTGATTTCGATGTAACATATTTGTATTGTAAACCATTATGTAATGGTCGTGTGTAAACAGGATATTTTAGATTATCATTATTTGATAATCTACATAAAGCTTTTTAAACCTTTATTTATGAAATAAAGGTTATGGTTTGTTTTAAAAATGAATGCAGTCTTTGAAAAACGTCTCATATAGAGGTCAAAACCTCGCAACGAAATCAATTAATATGGAACGTTTTTAATCAATAAGAACGGGACATTTCAGTTGGTATCTGAGCGTTGGTCTTAGAGAACCAGAAAATTTGCATTAGTGTATCTTATCGAGTTTGTTAGGATGCATTAGTGAGTCTGGACTTCGACCGTGTTTTCTTTAAAAATGATTGCTTAACATTTTTGTTGGAAACTATATATTATTAACATGTATATATTATGTGATATATAAATCTCTTAACATGTTTGATATTGTGTGATAGATATCTACCTCTAGCACAAATCCCATTGACTCACCTAATGATAACGAAGAGTCGAATATATATTGGACTGATTCACAAGTTCCCGAAGAAGAACCGGAAGAAGAATCAGAACCGGAAGAAGAATCAGAACCGGAAGAGGAGGAACCGGAGGAGGAAATAGAACCGGTGGGGGAAATAATAAAACGGTTAAGTAAAAGAAAATCCTCAACCAACCGACCAAGGTTAATTATGGTCAATGGTGTTTTCGCCAAGGAAGCAAAATATTGGGAGGATTACCAATTCTCCGATGAATCGGATTCCGACGAGAATTCCGATGATGTTATAGAAATTACCCCAACTGAATTTAAAAAGGCAAAATAAAATAATAAGGGAAAGGGCATAAAAATAGAGAAATCTAATTCCAACCCCGATGAACTTTATATGTATCGTCAACCCCCGAAGCCCTTAAGTTGTAACAATGACCCGGGAACCTCTAAACCACCAGGTTTTTCTAAACCGTTGTGGAAAACCACAGTTCGTATTAGGGGAACATCATATATCCCTAGAAACTTGGCAAAACGAACCAAAACCGAAGAAGAAGAAATGAGCGAGTCAGAATAAGATAGTTGTATTCATGTGGTGTAATATATGTAATATAGTGTGCTTATGCTTTATGATATATGTAAAAATTGCTTGTATTAATAAGTATTTTTTTTATGAATCTAACTCTTGTCTATTTTACAGTATAATAACACAAAATGGATAGACAACCCAATATTTTAAGAGACCTACCCGGAGACATGATTGATGAAATCTTTTCTAGAGTCGGTCAGAATTCTTCGGCACAACTATTTACGGTGAAATCAGTTTGTAAGACATTCGAAGAACGTTCCAAGAATATCTTGGTTTATAAGAGACTTTCGTTTGAAAGATGGGGGATATCACATTGGGAAACCCATAAGTTACGATGTGTTTACTTTGACGCATATATTGCGGGGAACCCAAATGCTATTTTACGCAACAGGTTAAGAAATTATTTTGACTCAATGTATCCGAATATAGGACTTCATGATTTAGAAAAAGCGGCTAACATGCAACATAAAGAAGCATGCTATGCTTACGGGTTAGTAATGTTCGCTTCTCACCAAAGTGAGAAAAAGAACATCGCGCTACAACTATTAAACAAAACGTTCCCACAAGTGACGGAGTCGGTAATTGGGGTAAGAAATGAGGTTTTTAGGTTATTACGAGACTTTTGGTCATTACGTAACCCTCGTCCCTTTGATGACGTTACAACACGCTGTCTTATCAACGGCCATAACGGTTATGTTCCACAAGACCAAGGATGGGAAGTAGTCCTAGTAAAACCAGAATGCATGACTTGTTTCTGGACGTATGAATTACATGTCTTTATTGCCTTTACTGAACGACTTGTGTACTAGCTAGAATTATCTTCACAACTATCTTGTATCAAAGTTATTGTGTGCTATATTTCATGCTTTATGTAAAATAAGCGGTATTGTAAGTTTGTAAAATATTGTATAAAAGTTTGAACGCGAAATATTATTACAATCAGTTTTTCATATAGAATTGTAGTAGTTGAATTGTATATTAGCTACTAAGTATGAACTTAACGGGTAGGTACTACCCGAATTTAAACTTATAAAACGCTAATATGAAGAAAAAGCTTTTATAAATGAGTTCATATTATGCTACAAAATACTATTAACTACTCTTAATATTCTGTATGATTAACTTGTTCCATTTGACTATTTTGAAGGAAATGGCACCGACTACTCCACACACCGTGAATATGAATGAAGAGGAATTCTGTACTTTTCTAGCTTCAAACATAGCTGCAGTACAGGCTGCGCTACATACCAACAATAACCTTGGATCTAGCAGTACAGGAAATCGTGTAGGATGCACCTACAAAGAATTCACTGCCTGCAAACCTTTGGAATTTGATGGAACCGAAGGACCGATCGGATTGAAACGGTGGACCGAGAAGGTCGAATCGGTGTTTGCCATAAGTAAGTGTACTGAAGAAGACAAAGTGAAGTACGCTACGCATACCTTCACAGGTTCTGCGTTAACATGGTGGAATACCTATCTAGAGCAAGTGGGACAAGATGATGCGTACGCACTACCGTGGTCAGCATTCAAGCACTTGATGAACGAGAAGTACCGTCCCAGAACCGAGGTCAATAAGCTCAAGACAGAACTTAGAGGGTTACGAACCCAAGGATTTGATATTACCACGTACGAAAGACGATTCACAGAATTGTGCCTATTGTGTCCGGGAGCGTTCGAAGATGAGGAAGAGAAGATCGACGCGTTTGTGAAAGGATTACCGGAAAGAATCCAAGAAGATATAAGTTCACACGAGCCCGCCTCCATACAACAGGCATGTAGAATGGCTCACAAATTAGTGAACCAGATTGAGGAAAGAATTAAAGAACAGACTGCTGAAGAGGCCAATGTGAAGCAAGTCAAAAGAAAGTGGGAGGAAAACGGTGATAAGAATCACCAATACAACAACAACAGCAATTAAAATAATAATCGCAACAATTATCCCAACAATCGCAACATCAATCGCAACTACAACAAACGGCCCAACAACAACAACAACAACAACAACAACAACAACAACAACAACAACAACAACAACAACAACAACAACAACAACAACAGCAACTACAACAATCATCCCAACAACAATAACAACCGCAACAACAACAACAATCAGAAGCAGCTATGCCAAAGGTGTGAAAAGTATCACTCGGGGTTCTGCACCAAATTTTGCAACAAGTGTAAAAGAAATGGTCATTGCACGGTGAAGTGTGAGGTCTACGGACCAGGGGTTAACAGAACGAAAGGAACAAATGGTGTCGGAACGAGTAATGGCGGAGCAAGTAGTGTCGGAGCAAGTTATGCCAATGTAGTTTGTTATAAATGTGGAAAACCATGCCACATTATTAGAAATTGCCCGAACCAGGAGAACACGAATGGACAAGGCAGCGAAAGAGTTTTCAATATTAATGCGGCAGAGGCACAGGAAGACCCGGAGCTTGTTACGGGTACGTTTCTTATTGACAATAAATTTGCTTACGTTTTATTTGATTCGGGTGCGGATAGAAGCTATATGAGTAGAGATTTTTGTGCTAAATTAAGTTGTCCATTGACGCCGTTGGATAGTAAATTTTTACTCGAATTAGCAAACGGTAAATTAATTTCAGCAGATAATATATGCCGGAATCGAGAAATTAAACTGGGTAGCGAAATATTTAAGATTGATTTGATACCAGTAGAGTTAGGGAGTTTTGATGTAATAGTTGGCATGGACTGGCTGAAGAAGGTGAAAGCAGAGATCGTATGTTATAAAAATGCAATTCGCATTGTACGAGAAGAAGGAGAACCCTTAATGGTGTACGGAGAAAAGGGCAACATGAAGCTACATCTTATTAGTAATTTGAAGGCATAAAAACTAATAAGAAAAGGTTGCTACGCTGTTCTAGCACACGTCGAGAAAGTACAAACTGAAGAAAAGAGCATCAATGATGTTCCCTTCGCAAAAGAATTTCCCGATGTATTTTCGAAAAGAATTACCGGGACTACCTCCACATCGATCTGTTGAATTTCAAATAGATCTGGTACCAGGAGCTGCACCAATAGCTCGTGCTCCTTATAGACTCGCACCCAGCGAGATGAAAGAACTGCAAAGCCAACTGCAAGAACTATTAGAACGTGGTTTCATTCAACCAAGCACATCACCATGGGGAGCTCCTGTTTTGTTTGTCAAGAAGAAGGATGGTACATTTAGGTTGTGTATTGACTACAGAGAGTTGAACAAACTTACCATCAAAAACCGTTATCCACTGCCGAGAATTGACGACTTATTTGATCAACTACAAGGCTCGTCGGTTTATTCGAAGATCGATTTATGTTCTGTATATCATCAAATGCGAGTAAAGGAGGATGATATTCCAAAAACTGCTTTTAGGACGCGTTATGGTCATTACGAGTTTATGGTTATGCCGTTTGGATTGACTAACGCACCAGCTGTGTTCATGGACCTTATGAACCGAGTGTGTAGGCCATATCTTGACAAGTTTGTCATTGTTTTCATCGATGACATACTTATTTACTCAAAGAATGATCAAGAGCACGAAGAATATTTGAGAAAAGTGCTAGAAGTATTGAGGAAAGAAAAACTATACGCTAAGTTTTCAAAGTGTGCATTTTGGTTGGAAGAAGTTCAATTCCTCGGTCACATAGTAAACAAAGAAGGTATCCAGGTGGACCCGGCAAAGATCGAAACCGTTGAAAAGTGGAAAACCCCAAAAACTCCGAAGCATATACGTTAATTTTTAGGATTGGCTGGTTACTACAGAAGATTCATCCAAGATTTCTCCAAAATAGCAAAACCCTTGACTGCATTAACGCATAAAGGGAAGAAATTTGAATGGAAGGATGAACAAGAGAAGGCGTTTCAATTATTGAAGAAAAAGCTAACTACGGCACCTATATTGTCATTGCCTTAAGGGAATGATGATTTTGTGATTTATTGTGACGCATCAAAGCAAGGTCTCGGTTGTGTATTAATGCAACGAAGGAAGGTGATTGCTTATGCGTCTAGACAATTGAAGATTCACGAACAAAATTATACGACGCATGATTTAGAATTAGGCGCGGTTGTTTTTGCATTAAATACTTGGAGGCACTACTTATATGGGGTCAAAAGTATTATATATACCGACCACAAAAGTCTTCAACACATATTTAATCAGAAACAACTGAATATGAGGCAGCGTAGGTGGATTGAATTGTTGAATGATTACGACTTTGAGATTCGTTACCACCCGGGGAAGGCAAATGTGGTAGCCGACGTCTTGAGCAGGAAGGATAGAGAACCCATTTCTAGTAAAATCTATGAATATAATGATTCACACTAACCTTACTACTCAAATAAAGGAGGCGCAACAAGGAGTTTTAAAAGAGGGAAATTTAAAGGATGAAATACCCAAAGGATCGGAGAAGCATCTTAATATTCGGGAAGACGGAACCCGGTATAGGGCTGAAAGGATTTGGGTACCAAAATTTGGAGATATGAGAGAAATGGTACTTAGAGAAGCTCATAAAACCAGATACTCAATACATCCTGGAACGGGGAAGATGTACAAGGATCTCAATAAACATTTTTAGTGACTGGGTATGAAAGCCGATGTTGCTAAATACGTAGGAGAATATTTGACGTGTTCTAAGGTCAAAGCTGAGCATCAGAAACCATCAGGTCTACTTCAACAACCCGAAATCCCGGAATGGAAATGGGAAAACATTACCATGGATTTCATCACCAATTTGCCAAGGACTGCAAGTGGTTTTGATACTATTTGGGTAATAGTTGATCATCTCACCAAATCAGCACACTTCCTGTCAATAAGAGAAGATGACAAGATGGATAAGTTAGCACGACTGTATTTGAAGGAAGTCATCTCCAGACATGGAATACCAATCTCTATTATCTCTGATAGGGATGGCAGATTTATTTCAAGATTCTGGCAGACATTACAGCAAGCATTAGGAACTCGTCTAGACATGATTACTGCCTATCATCCACAAACTGATGGGCAGAGCGAAAGGACGATACAAACGCTTGAAGACATGCTACGAGCATGTGTTATTGATTTCGGAAACAGTTGGGATCGACACCTACCGTTAGCAGAATTTTTCTACAACAACAGTTATCATTCTAGTATTGAGATGGTGCCATTTGAGGCACTTTATGGTAGAAAGTGCAGGTCTCCGATTTGTTGGAATGAAGTGGGGGATAGACAGATTACGGGTCTGGAGATAATACAAGAAACTACCGAGAAAATCATCCAAATTCAACAAAGATTGAAAACCGCCCAGAATCGACAAAAGAGCTACGCGGACAGTAAAAGAAAAGATATAGAGTTTGAAATTGGAGAAATGGTCATGCTTAAGGTTTCACCTTGGAAAGGCGTTGTTCGATTTGGTAAACGGGGGAAACTAAATCCAAGGTACATTGGACCATTCAAGATTATAGATCGTGTCGGACCAGTAGCTTACCAACTGGAGCTACCTCAACAACTCGCAGCTGTACATAACACTTTCCACATCTCAAATTTGAAGAAATGTTTTGCTAAAGAAGATCTCACTATTCCGTTGGACGAAATCCAAATCAATGAAAAACTTCAATTCATTGAAGAATCCGTCGAAATAATGGATCGTGAGGTTAAGAGACTTAAACAAAATAAGATACCGATTGTTAAGGTTCGATGGAATGCTCGTAGAGGACCCGAGTTCACCTAGGAGCGTGAAGATCAGATGAAGAAGAAATACCCGCATTTATTTCCAGAAGATACGTCCACACCTCCAACTGCTTAAAATTTCGGGACGAAATTTATTTAACGGGTAGGTACTGTAGTGACCCGAACTTTTCCATGTTTATATATATATTAAATGAAATTGTTATTTACATGATTAAGTGTTTCCAACATGTTAAGCAATCAAACTTGTTAAGACTTGATTAATTGAAATACGTTTCATATAGACAATTGACCACCCAAGTTGACCGGTGATTCACGAACGTTAAAACTTGTAAAAACTATACGATGATATATATATGGTTATATATATAGTTAACATGATTTTATTATAAGTATGTATCTCATTAGGTATTTTAACAATGAGTTATATACATAAAAATGAGACTATTAATTTAAGAAACTCGAAAACGATATATATAACGATTATCGTTATAACAACGTCTTACTAGGTACATATGAATCATATTAAGATATTGATACACTTGGTTAATTATGTTAAATGATAAGTAAATATATTATTAAGTGTATTAACAATGAAATACATATGTAAAAATAAGACTACTAACTTAATGATTTCGAAACGAGACATATATGTAACGATTATCGTTGTAACGACATTTAACTGTATATATATCATACTAAGATATATTATATATCATAATATCATGATAATATAACAATTTAACATCTCATTTGTTATAATAAACAATGGGTTAACAACATTCAACAAGATCGTTAACCTAAAGGTTTCAAAACAACATTTACATGTAACGACTAACGATGACTTAACGACTCAGTTAAAATGTATATACATGTAGTGTTTTAATATGTATTCATACACTTTTGAAAGACTTCAAGACACTTATTAAAATACTTCTACTTAACAAAAATGCTTACAATTACATCCTCGTTTAGTTTCATCAACAATTCTACTCGTATGCACCCGTATTCGTACTCGTACAATACACAGCTTTTAGATGTATGTACTATTGGTATATACACTCCAATGATCAGCTCTTAGCAGCCCATTTGAGTCACCTAACACATGTGGGAACCATCATTTGGCAACTAGTATGAAATATCTCATAAAATTACAAAAATATGAGTAATCATTCATGACTTATTTACATGAAAACAAAATTACATATCCTTTATATCTAATCCATACACCAACGACCAAAAACACCTACAAACACTTTCATTCTTCAATTTTCTTCATCTAATTGATCTCTCTCAAGTTCTATCTTCAAGTTCTAAGTATTCTTCATAAATTCCAAAAGTTCTAGTTTCATAAAATCAAGAATACTTCCAAGATTGCAAGTTTACTTCCAAGTTTTCTAAATCCATTCCAAGTAATCATCCAAGATCAAGAAACCTTTGTTACTTACAGTAGGTTATCTTTCTAATACAAGGTAATAATCATATTCAAACTTTAATTCAATTTCTATAACTATAACAATCTTATTTCAAGTGGAAATCTTACTTGAAATTGTTTTCGTGTCATGATTCTTCTTCAAGAACTTTCAAGCCATCCAAGGATCCTTTGAAGCTAGATATATTTTTCTCATTTCCAGTAGGTTTATCCAAGGAACTTGAGGTATTAATGATGTTCATAACATCATTCGATTCATACATATAAAGCTATCTTATTCGAAGGTTTAAACATGTAATCACTAGAACATAGTTTAGTTAATTCTAAACTTGTTCGCAAATAAAAGTTAATCCTTCTAACTTGACTTTTAAAATCAACTAAACACATGTTCTATATCTATATGATATGCTAACTTAATGATTTAAAACCTGGAAACACGAAAAACACCGTAAAACCGGATTTACGCCGTCGTAGTAACACCGCGGGCTGTTTTGGGTTAGTTAATTAAAAACTATGATAAAATTTGATTTAAAAGTTGTTATTCTGGGAAAATGATTTTTATTATGAACATGAAACTATATCCAAAAATTATGGTTAAACTCAAAGTGGAAGTATGTTTTCTAAAATGGTCATCTAGACGTCGTTCTTTCGACTGAAATGACTACCTTTACAAAAACGACTTGTAACTTATTTTTCCGACTATAAACCTATAATTTTTCTGTTTAGATTCATAAAATAGAGTTCAATATGAAACCATATCAATTTGATTCACTCAAAACGGATTTAAAATGAAGAAGTTATGGGTAAAACAAGATTGGATAATTTTTCTCATTTTAGCTACGTGAAAATTGGTAACAAATCTATTCCAACCATAACTTAATCAACTTGTATTGTATATTATGTAATCTTGAGATACCATAGACACGTATACAATATTTCGACCTATCATGTCGACACATCTATATATATTTCGGAACAACCATAGACACTCTATATGTGAATGTTGGAGTTAGCTATACAGGGTTGAGGTTGATTCCAAAATATATATAGTTTGAGTTGTGATCAATACTGAGATACGTATACACTGGGTCGTGAATTGATTCAAGATAATATTTATCGATTTATTTCTGTACATCTAACTGTGGACAACTAGTTGTAGGTTACTAACGAGGACAGCTGACTTAATAAACTTAAAACATCAAAATATATTAAAAGTGTTGTAAATATATTTTGAACATACTTTGATATATATGTATATTTTGTTATAGGTTCATGAATCAACCAGTGGCCAAGTCTTACTTCCCGACAAAGTAAAAATCTGTGAAAGTGAGTTATAGTCCCACTTTTAAAATCTAATATTTTTGGGATGAGAATACATGCAGGTTTTATAAATGATTTACAAAATAGACACAAGTACGTGAAACTACATTCTATGGTTGAATTATCGAAATCGAATATGCCCCTTTTTATTAAGTCTGGTAATCTAAGAATTAGGGAACAGACACCCTAATTGACGCGAATCCTAAAGATAGATCTTTTGGGCCTAACAAACCCCATCCAAAGTACCGGATGCTTTAGTACTTCGAAATTTATATCATATCCGAAGGGTGTCCCGGAATGATGGGGATATTCTTATATATGCATCTTGTTAATGTCGGTTACCAGGTATTCACCATATGAATGATTTTTATCTCTATGTATGGGATGTGTATTGAAATATGAAATCTTGTGGTCTATTGTTACGATTTGATATATATATGTTAAACCTATAACTCACCAACATTTTTGTTGACGTTTAAAGCATGTTTATTCTCAGTTGAATACTAAGAGCTTCCGCTGTTGCATACTAAAATAAGGACAAGATTTGGAGTCTATGTTTGTATGATATTGTGTAAAAACTGCATTCAAGAAACTGATTTCGATGTAACATATTTGTATTGTAAACCATTATGTAATGGTCGTGTGTAAACAGGATATTTTAGATTATCATTATTTGATAATGTACGTAAAGCTTTTTAAACCTTTATTTATGAAATAAAGGTTATGGTTTGTTTTAAAAATGAATGCAGTCTTTGAAAAACGTCTCATATAGAGGTTAAAACCTCGCAACGAAATCAATTAATATGGAACGTTTTTAATCAATAAGAACGGGACATTTCACTATTAAGTAATGCCTGCGCATCTGCAGGAGTCAAAAACTGCGAAATTGGACGCGGTGGTTGCCAAGGTTGCAACGGTGTAAACGATGAATTCTGCTGAACACTCTGCGTCTGCAGAGGGATTGAAACCGTGGTACTATAAATAGGTACCTGGCCGCAGCATACCACGTGTGGGCCTACTGTTTCACCGCTAGTGCCTACCAAGATGACCCTTGGATCCACCACGGAAAATTCTAACCGCGTGATGGTAACTGGCGAGTTTGCCCTTGGCGGTGTAATCCCATCTGGATATATCGGCTTATACCTCTGAAAAGGCTCGCCGGATACAGGTGGAAGATATGGCGCGTATCCCGCCCCCGTAGTCATAGCTTGCGTCTGCTGATTACCAGACGGCGTGTTTTGATTATCTGTTTGAGTACGTTTCGATGATTCCCCGGAAGTCATGTTACTGTTAAAGAAAAAATTCAAAAAATTTTGTGAACAATAAGCCTTATAATTCAAAACTTTAAAAGAAAAAACAAATAAACATGTCTTGAATTAGTTCAGCTCTCAATGAAAGCACCACTTGATCATGCATATTTTAACCATAGAAGTAATATGCCTATTCAACGCGTAAAGTGAGGTTTAAGGATCTTAGAATAAGCCTCTCCGGTCCGGCTACCGTGAATAACCCTGGCCGACATGATGATGTCGGCGGGGTGGCCAAGTGATTAAGTCCACCTTTAATGACGGTCGTCGATTAGAAGGCTCCAAATAAGGTCGTAGGTACTAGTTAATCAAGAAACTAACCTGTTAACCTTTGGAAGATGCTCGGCAATGTTGGTTACGTAAGACGTGTATTAGATGATGATTACGTAAGGTGATTGTGTTTAGAATGATAGTTAGGGTTTGTATATATAGGCAAACCCTAATTCTAGAACCATCCGAGATAATGGCAATCTTTTCCATAACGAACTCCCCCGAATCACGGATGTAATTATGGAAAAGATATTTACTTGATAGCCAAGTAATCGCTGTATCGGGAACAAAGGCATTAGATACGAATCCGCATACCGCATAACGCATATGAGCACATGCATACGCACACTAATGGGTGCCCGCATACATATGGGGTGCGCATGCGGGTTGCGGTATCATTAAATAATATGTTATAATTCAGTAGGCTTATAACTACCTTTAGTGGTTTGATTATGTTATAATTCAGTAGGCTTATAACTACCTTTAGTGGTTTGATTCTTGATTAAGAATACTAATAATGAAGTGTAAGAACAAAGATGATAATGGAGAGAAAGAAAGAAACACTTTGTAAATGTGAGAAATGGTGCAAGTTTAATGTTTGCATTCAAGAGTATTTATATCCTAAAATTTCAATATAAAAATACATACTTTATGTACCAAAATTGACTATATGTATACTAGTTTATAATTTTATTTTTAGTCAACATAAGGATGTACTAGTTTATATTTTCCTTTTTATTTATTTATTTATTTTTAGTCAACATAAGGATGTATTTGTTTAGGATTCTTTTTAGTCTCATTATTATTATTATTATTATTATTATTATTATTATTATTATTATTATTATTATTATTATTATTATTATTATTATTATTATTATTATTACATTTACTACATGATAAGTATTATTTTCTTTTTACTAATTCATTACATTGAAATATATATATATATATATATATATATATATATATATATATATATATATATATATATATATATATATATATATATATATTCATTTCGAAATATATATTTGAAATATTTATTTAATATTTAGTTTTTTTTTTCAAAATCAATTATATTTTAAAGTTTATTTTAAAATCGTTTAAATAATAGAAATTATTATAACACGTAACATTTTTAATTAATATATATATATATATATATATATATATATATATATATATATATATATATATATATATATATATATATATATATATATATACACACATAAAATTGTTCGTGAATCATCGGAATCATATAAAAGTTAGGTTTAAATTTAGTCGGAAATTTCCGGGTTGTCATAGCTCTCCACCGTAAGCCCTATACATAACCTCAAAAGACATAACATTCTTCGAGGCCAAAGGATGAAAGACAGAGATACTCACCTTAAAGTAATCTAAGACACTAGGGAAAAAAGAAGAGATATTAACCCTAACATTACATTCTGTAAACAATTGGGTGTACACACCAACATAACCCTTAGGAGGTTGTAAAATATGCTTGTCACTAGCAGGAATAAGCATATCAACAGGTTTCAAACCAAGCATTTGAAGTAGATACGATAGCAAAGAGGGTTTAACATCGCTAAAAGAAGCCTCAATACCACGTTTTGACATGGTAAAAATAACAAAAAGGAGAAGAAAGAAAATAATTGATAGAAATCTGTAAGTACCTTAGTGTGCGAGGATGAAAGATTTCTAGAAAGACTAAGTTTTTGAAAAAAGACGGGTGAAAACAGAGGGAGAAGATGCAAGTTTTTACCCTTAAGATAGATGAAGGGGTAGCCGTCAAATCAAATATGCACAAAACCCTTAGTAACCGGAATTTATTGGACGATCGTACCCTTGGCAGCAAAGAGCAAAAGATTCCATCATTAAGGGTGTAACGGTAATATTTATCGACAAGAGCTTTAACTGGCGCAGTTAAACGTCAAATCAAAGTGGCAAAAATGATTACTAATAAGTTTAACTTCACGAAGCTTATATGTCGATAGTAATGCTTCGTCAAATTAAACTGGGGGGCTTGATAGTGTACCTCACCTCCGGTTCGTACATAATAGCTTCGCAGTTTACTTCGGTGGAATTTGCCACAATATATAGTACGAAGGAAACATCATCTACAATTAACGAGGTTCAGAAACCAGAGCAAGAATAGTGATCTTGGAGCCCAAAAACCTCGGTCAATTACAAAGTCAAGCTAGCTGAACTATTCCTAGCTCGGCTGCACGCTCGTACAGCAAAGGAAAGGGACAGGGTTGCTTTCCTCTGCAGGCATACGAATAAGGAAAGGTCAACTAGTATTCCAAAAGCATTGGGAACTAGTGAGCCGGTATGGGAAGCCGCTCCAATTCGCATATAAATAGAAAAAAATGCATGATACACTCCTCATTCAACATTCACTCTCATTCTAACATCACATGTTACATTACTTACCTCGGTGACGTAAAACAATCACTTGATTGTTACCTTCGAGGAATCGCCAGCGAACAAAGCAAAAACCATAATCACTCCATTCCACATCTTAGTGACTTGGATATCCCCATATCAATATAAGATCGCCGGTTATTGTATAAACACTAATCAACTGTTGCCCTCATCTATTATGATCAAGGATGATGATGGTCACCTAATGAATCAAATAATCAATCAATTCACTTGTTTAAGACTGAATATTAGTGACGTAAATGAATGAATGATACATATGAATATTGAATGAATATAAATGATTTGTTGATTGAATATGAATAATAACTTAAAGGACGTGTATGGTTTCAAAAGAAAAAATATAGTTTTACTTTTATAGTTATAAATATAAATATAAATATAAATATAATTATAAATATAAATATAAATATAAATATACTATATATATATATATATATATATATATATATATATATATATATATATATCATTATTAAATATGGGTAATAAAATTAAATATAACTTTTAATATACTTTATATTATATTATTTATATTTATATTTATATTTATATTTATATTTATATTTATATTTATATTTATATTTATATTTATATTTATATTTATATTTATATTTATATTTATACTATATATTAAAAGAAATGCTTAATAGAACAATTATTTATTTTAGAAACTTTTAATTATTGGATTGGGCAAATTACAATCGATACTCTTATAATATAGCCATCTAATTAAAAAATTTAAATTTATAGTGCTATAACAAAAATTTACAATTAATCTATCAAAAATGCTTTTATAAACAATTAATTTCCTTATAAAACGTAGTATTAAGTTTGGAAAATATATTACATCATCATGATGTATATCCTACGAAACTTTAAAATATACAAAATCTATATTCAATTAGTTAAAAGCTTTAATTAATACACCGTAAATCTTTTTATCTATATCAAAATACATACATACATACATACATACATACATATCTATAAGTTAGCAAAAACTTCTATACTAATTTTCAAATTTTAATTAAATATTAACAAAAACGATAATTCTTTGAAAATATGAGAAGAATACGATGGATTTTTTAATTTAGAATTATTTAATTACTTTTAGCTACATAAAAATAAAAATAATAAATTAGTCATTTAAAAAAATATAAGAATAATGTATACGGTATACACATATTCAATTGTATCTCTACACAAAAGCTGCATATGGACTCTTCTATTCATAGTCATCAATAAAATGTAAAACAACATTATAATAAGTGAATTTGTAATTGATCGTTTTGTCATACAGCTATCGTATGTAATACGTTTTTGTTGCGATAAATTTTGTAATTAGTTAAATAGTATATAATATTTACAACATGAGGGTTTGTTCACCGATTGTGGTATTCGCGGGTCACGGACAATGCCAAAAAGTTAAATCATTGAAGGTTACACGAATAAGGAAAAAATTAATGTGGACGTGCTGCAAATATAAGTGTTCGTACCAGACGCGGAGCCAAAAATTCAAGATAAAGGAGGCTTGAATTATTTATATATCGTAACTTATAACAAAGGAACATGGTCACATCTTTTGAACAATAGTAAATATTGTATGTTACTGAATAAAAGAAGCAAAAATCATAACAATTACCGATTATTTTTTTCATATTACAGAGTATTTTTTTAACATTAAATCATCCCAAACTAATATAACTTGTACTAAAATTATGGATTAATAATAGTTAAACTTTGGTTGTTGAGGGTGGCGGAGCACCACCCTGTCCCCCCTGTCTCCGCCTGTCCCCCCTGTCTCCGCCATTGGTCCGTACCCATTACACACAAATGTCACTCATATACACAATTAATAACAACGTATAATGGATTGTTATATTTTATAAACGTAATATAAACACTTTAGGGAGGTGAGAGAAAATGAGGAGAGAGAAAGTGAGGAGTGAGGAGTTTGCAGGCTATGGCGGAGCTACAACGATGCGAACAAGGTACAACGGGCGACTACAGGATCGTTTAACAAGATTATTCGAATTCAATTGACTTCGTACATGTTTTTCAACTTCCCAAAATGTTGGAATGTTGAGGAACTGTGGAAATGTTTCACAACGTTCGGTGACTTAAGAGACATTTGTGTGGCGGGAAAAAGGCTAAAAAATGGGTGCAGGTTTGCGTTCGTGAGATTCGGTAATGTTAGATGTTCTAATCGTCTACTTGAAGAATTGGAAAAAATCTCGTTCAATGGCAATCCTATCAAGATATTCAAAGCCAAAGATAGAGAAGATGAGAACCATAATCAGATGTACCAGAAGAGAGTGTTCAGGAATGAAAATCAAAGTTACAATAATGCCTTCGTAGACAACCGGCGGTTCTGTGAAGTTGCACAAAATCAAAACCACCAACAAGACCTGAGGGATAAACTCAACTCCAAAAAAGAAGATCTGTGAACGAAGATTTCGAAAACTTTGAATCGAAGCAGGAGCTTAAGTATACTGGCCAAAGAACGGTCACTGCCAGAACGCAAAATCATAATCTAATGGGTAAATCCATTATATGCGAACTGAAAGGTGTAGACCTATTCTTGCAACTTGAAGAACTTTGCATGCAGAAGGTCTTAACAATGTTCAAATCAAATATTTAGGAGACCCATCAGTCCTTTTGATTTGTGATTCGCAAGAGGTAGCAAACAACTTGATCAATCATACAAGTCACTCCATTCACAAATGTTGTAGCGATATAAGAACCCTTGCTAATACTTATCGAGCTCCGGGAAGGTTAATATGGGTTAACATTAGTGGGGTCCCTGTTATTTGCTGGAATGAAGACACTTTCAAGTTAATTGCAGGATGGTGGGGCAGAATATTGGATATGGAGAATTGTAGTATTGAAGAAGGCAACCAAAATCTTCTTCATGGAAGAGTGTTAATTCATACCCGAAACAACACAGTCCAATATGATGGTTGGGTCAATATATTCGATTGAAATACAATATATTATGTAAGTATTAAGGAAGATATGAATAGAACAATACAATTTGATTTTGGTTCAATGAAAAAAAGCGAATGGAGCAATTCTGAAAAATTAGACTGACGAGTACGTGGATGACTCCTTTGAAGTCTCTAATGACGAAAACTTCTTTAACTTCGATCATAAAAATGAACAAGGAAACGCGGGGTTAGATGGAACTGCTGGAAGAGATCATAACCATAGCCAAAATGGAGAAAATCAGATTGAAGAAGATGAAAATTCAGGTAACGGAGGAAACTCCGGCAATCATACAGGTTACCGAGAAAATCCTATAACCGAAGACGAGGAGTCTGGGTGCTGCAGTGTCAATCATCAGTCTCGAGACAACAATTATGACGCGTGCATTGAAGAAAATGAAAACCCTACTCCCAAAAATCTAAGCGGGCAATTAGATGGGTCCCAAGGTACGGCGCCGTATAATAATGATGCTACTTTTAATGAAGAAAAATTGGACAGTCCAACATCACTTGGACAACTGCAAAGTGAACGAAACAAGTTGGGCCAGACTAGCCCATTGCCCAACAGCCCAAATTCGGGAAATAATAAAAAGGATCTAACTGGGCTGGAGTCTTCTAAATCTGCTAAATCTAAGATAATGGATCATGGTGAATTGGGCAAGCGAACCTCAAGACCCATTGACACATTATCTGATCCTATCAATGGGGCCAAGATCTGCAAATCCAAATCATCAACAAAAGTCAAGCCGCAAAAGAAACAATTGGGAGAAAAAAATGGCACAAGCACAAAAGGAAAACCTAAAAAAGATTGTTGTTGGACGGGGATTTAGAGCTGGAAGTCATCTTCAAGGATGATGAATATCAAGTACAATGCTAGGAAACCCAGAACAGAGAACAACCATATACGTTCCAATTGCACCTCCTGCGTGAATAACCTGAACCAAGCGTGCTCTTCTAACACAGAAACCCAGACTTCGAAGCAAAACAAGAGGCTAGATGAGGGTACAAGTAATATTAAAGATTTAGGTACTAATTCATATGCGTCAAAAAAATTTAATACTGATGGGGTGTACGAATTTGGTTGTCAGCTGGGTTTAAAATGGCAGAGGAAGCAACCTGCCAAGTAAGTTTGTTGTTTCCATTCCCTTTCAATATGTTTGTTTTAATGATTAAGATTTTATCATATAACATCATAGGGTTCGGAATCGGGAAGGAGAGTAAATTTGGGCCAACAAAAAGGTTAATTTTGAAAGAGAAACCAATTGTTTTAGCGTTACACAAAGCTAAACTTCACACAGTGAGTAATACGTGGATACACAATTTATGGGGTTCTGTGGATTGCGAATTCATTCAACGGGAGATGGTCGGGAAATCGGGGGGACAACTCCTAATTTGGGACATTAACTATTTTGAGGCAACTGATGTAATCTCTTTTGATTGTGTTCTTGGTATTCGAGGGAAATGGAAGAGCAATGGAGAATCTCTTAACGTTGTCAACGTCTATGGCCCCCATGATGACGTGAGAAAACAAAAATTATGGGATTCTCTAGCTAAACTAGTAGAGGATCTGGAAGAAGCTTGGGTGTTGTGCGGGGATTTTAATGAAGTCAGAAATCAAGCGGAGTGTTTCAATTGTAACTACATTGATAGTAGGGCAAAAAGGTTCAATGACTTCATCCTTTCAAACAATATGATAGATATCTCAATCGGAGGCAGGTTTTTTACACGTGTTAGTGACGATGGCACAAAATTCAGCAAATTAGACCGCTTTTTGGTCTCAGAAAAATTCCACGCTTCTTGGGGCATTTTGACAGCCATAGCCATGGAACGCACAAGTTCTGACCACTGCCCAATTGTACTAAAAAATGAGAATAAATATTTCGGGCCTAAACCTTTCAAAGTTTTTGACGTTTGGTTAGATGTAAATGGTACTGAGCAGGTCATTTCGGAGGCATGGAATAAGCCGGTTACGGTTGGTCATCGCAAAGACTGTGCATTCATGTATAAATTTAAAAAAATGTGAAAATGCACTCAGAGATTGGAGCAAGAAGAATTACGGGCAGCTGGACAATGACATAGAGTTGCTCAAACACAAAGCGACATCTCTGGAACTAAAGGTTGAGACAGTTGTACATCCACATCAGAGTTAGACGAATGGAAAAATGCGAGGAAAAATGGTTAGAATTGGAATCGTCTAAATCTAGAATGCTAAAGCAAAAGGCTAGGCTTAAATGGTGTCTTGAGGGAGATGAGAATTCGAGATTTTTTCATCCGGTTATACGTGATAAATACAACAGATGCAATATAAGAGGTTTGGACATTAACGGAAGCTGGAACGAAAATCCCAAGGATATCAAAGACGAAGCTTTCAACCACTTAAATTTTTTTTTCCAAGAACCTGATGCTATGCGGCCATCCTTGGAAGACCTTTTTTTACCCCAGTATTACTGAGAACGAGGTAGCACTCTTGGAGAGTCGTATTTTAGAAGATAAAATTCGAGAGGCTATAAATGATTGTGGGAGCACGAAAGCACCTGGACCGGATGACTTCAATATGCGGTTCTTCAAAAAAAATTGGGATATAGTAAAGTTTGATCTTACCGAGGCAATAAATTGGTTTTGAGAAAATGGAGAAATTTCGAAGGATGCAATGCATCTTTTGTTACTTTAGTGCCAAAAAAGGACTCGTTGGGTTTAAGTGATTACAGGCCGATAAGCTTAATTGGTAGTTATTACAAATTTTTGTCAAAAATTCTATCAAATCGATTACGAAAGGTCATTCCATCGTTAATTGGGTCGGAGCAAAGTGCATTCGTCAAAGGGCGTTTTATCTTAGACGGTGCGCTAATCGCAAATGAAACCATTGATTTTCTTGAAAACAATCGAAAAAAGGTATTGTGTTTAAAGTAGATTTTGAAAAGGCTTTTGATAGTCTCAATTGGAACTTCTTATCGGATGTGATGAAATGCATGGGGTTCGGGTGTAAATGGAGAAAATAGATCTCTACATGTCTTCAATCGGCTTCAATTTCCATCCTAGTTAATGGAAGCCCAACAAATGAGTTTTCACTTGGTAGAGGCGTGTGACAAGGGGATCCACTATCCCCGTTTCTTTTTATTTTGGCGGCCGAAGGTTTAAACATCCTCACAAAAGGGGCATTGGATAAAGGGCTAATTAAAGGGATAGAAGTAGGCACTGATAAGGTTATAGTTTCACACTTGCAATATGCGGATGACACTATATTATTCGGGGAATGGAGCCGTCTAAATGCCTTAAATCTAAGAAACCTTCTTAAGTGTTTTGAGTTAGCGTCGGGTTTGAAAGTTAATTTCAAAAAAGCTACATTTTCGGAGTTGGGGTTGCTCATGAGGAAGTTAGTCTTCTAGCTAACTACTTGAATTGCCAAGTGGGTAAATTCCCCTTCACTTATCTCGGTCTACCTATCGGTTTAAAAATGAACAAACTAAAAGATTGGCAACCGGTGATTGACAAATTCAACTCAAGACTTTCGGGGTGGAAAATGCGTTCGTTATCTTTTGGAGGAAGATTAGTGCTTATTAAATCGGTTCTATCTAGTCTCCCGTTGTACTTTTTTTCACTCTACCGTGCTCCGCCATGCGTACTTAAAACTCTCGAGTGTGTAAGAAAATCTTTCTTTTGGGCAGCTCGGGTTCGGGTTCAAAAATTTCATGGGTAAAATGGGAAAATACAATTAACACTTACGATAACGGGAGGGTTAAACATCGGGTCTTTAAAAAGCAAAAATCTCGTGCTTTTGGGAAAATGGTGGTGGAGGTTCAAAATCGAAACCAATTCTTTACGGGTTAGGGTCATTCGTAGTATTTATGGCTTATGCGGAAACCTAATGTTGGGGAGTGACTCCGGTCGCCCTCCAATATCCGGGACTTGGCATAATATTATTTCTATTGGCTCTGTGATTGACGAAATGCAAGTGCCCTTTAGAAGTTCATTCGTCAAATCCATTGGAGATGGCGGAGAGACTTCTTTTTGGCACGAGCATTGGGTCGGCGGGGACAAATTACACGTTCGTTTTCCTAGATTGTACAGGCTTGAAGAAAATAAAACTGCTTTGCTAAAGGACAAAGTTACTTTTGATGATGGTGGCATTACCTGCGCTTGGAATTGGTATCGGGAGCCAACTGGTAGAACGTCGAGTGAACTGGGAAATTTGATTAACCTGATCTCATCATTTTCGTGCAACAGAAATAGCAGGGACTCTTGGAAATGGAACTTATCTTCTAACAGGCTGTTTACCGTTAAAAAGCTATCCTCCCTTGTTGATGAACAGTTGCTTGGTCCACACGCTTCATCACACAGCTCTCTACGGAATAATCTAGTTCCTAAAAAGCTAGAGATCTTCGCGTGGAGGCTTAAAAAAAAGCGTATGCCCGTGCGGTTGGAACTTGATAAAAGAGGGATAGACTTACATACGGTTCGTTTCATGTGACGATGATACTGAGTCGGTGGATCATATCTTCATCTTCTGTAAGCATTCACGTGACATTTGGGAAATGGTAATTAAATGGTGGAATTTGGGAACCTATTCAACTTACGACATCTCGGATATTCTAAGTGATAGTGCCCCCACGACATCCTCAAGATTTGGAATCAAAGTTTGGCATGCTCTCAAATGGGTGGTTGCTTATTTGATATGGAGGAATCAGAACGACATGGTGTTCAAAGGTAAATCTTGGAGTTTTCCCGGTGCGTTAAACGAGATCCAAATTATTTCCTTCGAGTGGATTTCATCAAGAGCAAAGGGTAAGCATCTTGATTGGTTTACATGGCTCTCCAGCCCTTCGACATATCTCAGCAGCTCGTGATCTCTTCTTAGTTTTGTAGGTTGCTTCCTTCGCAACCGCTTTGTGTAATTATAGTCTTTTGGATTTTGTAGTTTTGTAATTGTTCGTGGTATGGTTTGGGTATTCCAACTTGAAGGTTGCTCAAGGCTGCTTACGTTTTTCGTGTACTTCGTTTCGTGGTAATGATATATTTTTTGCCTTTCAAAAAAAAAAAAAATAAAAAAAAAAATAATAATATAAATTACGATTATTAAAGCCTTCATATAAAAGGCTACTTCAACGGACTTACAACACAAAGTTAAAGTCAGTTTTGAGTTATAAACTTACTTAAATTAAATATTAAATAATATTAGATTTAAATAAAAAGTTTTTAAAAGGGTCCCCAGTTTAGTTTACTTTTATTTAACGTAGTTAAATGCGGCATCTAATCTTATTCTTACTCATAACCAGTTAGTTGTTCATCACCACTACCACCTTCTCAATCTCATAACTTACGTCACCTTTTTTGTATTACAAAAAAAAAAAAAACAAAAACAAAAATGGGAATATGTTTATCAAAAAAATCAACCAGAAGAACAAGATTCAACTCAAATCGCATTGCACATCAATCCAGTACAACTTCAATTAATCGATGGTCTCGTTTTCGATCATCATCTGTCAACAGTGATAACTTTGATGACGCTGTTATTCGCGGTCAAGCAATTGCAGCTGCTCTTCTTTATCAGCAACACCAGCAAAACGGCGACGTTTTGAATTTTGATCGATCGGTTTCTGTCCGACGTCATTCCGGTAGACCAAAAAGTCTGCAGAGTGTTTCTCGGAGTCCGAGTACTCAGCGTCGTAATTCGCTTATTGATCCTACGCAATTTTCTTTTAGTTATCAGGTATGTTATCTGTCTTCCGTTAATTAGTATTCAGAGTGTATAAATTTTCGCAAATGATGATGAATTTGGAGTTCAATGTATGTGTTTTGAGATATATTGATCGAAATTGGGGAAAAATGTTAATTAATAAATGTAGGTTGTTGACGAGTTGAGTTGCATATGATCGAGCTACTCGAGTTCGAATTCGTTTAGCTTGTTCAGCAACTTGAACATGATATATTCATTATGATAATATTCATATAATTAAACGAGCATCGTATTTAAGCTCGAACAACTCGAAAACAGTTATTAGCATTTATTTGAGTTCGAGAGTCCAGTGGCGGATCCAGGATTTTTTTCACCGGTAGGAAAAAAATTTTAAAACCGCAGCAATTTTTTTGGGCAAAAATGGAAGTTTTAAGGCAAATTTTGGAGGTTTTAGGGCAAAATTTGAAGGTTTGTAGGCAAAATTTGAAGATTTTGGGGTGGAGAATTTTGGGCAAAATTTGAAGGTTTTGGCGACTTGACTAACCTTAGAGCTTATAGTAAATTTCAGGCAGGATTTAAAATCCATGGAAATTTAATTTTACCATTTCCATGACGTCTCTATTTTATTTTAATTTTATTTAATTTTATTTTTTTAATTCTTTTTTATTCTTAAATTATAAATTTTCTACTTTTTGGTCGGAGGTCAACTCGGAAGCAATCTCTCTATCCGTCGAATATAGAGAGGGATGACTTTCCTTACTTTGAGAGTTTTACACTGGGTAGAGAAATGACTTGTCTTTACTCTCGGATAGAGGAAAGATTGTCTACATCTCACCTCCCTTATACACCACCTAGGTGGTATTGGATTTTGTTGTTGTTGTTGTTGAAGGTTTTGGCGGAAAAAAAAAATCCACCGGGGGTAAAGTCGACAAATCCAAAATTTTTACACTGAATCAGATCTTTAACAGCTCTAAATGCATGCTACGATGTAGTTAATTAGTTTGATGATGATATTTTAGATTGATTGCATCGTATTGGACTATAATTATAGGTTTCAGTTTATGATGTAATTCGTGAACTTATAATGTAAGTTTGTTTAACAGGAGCTAAATCATGATGAATTGGAGACTAGTCATATCGTTCTTGTTCATGGAGGTGGTTTTGGAGCTTGGTGTTGGTATAAAACAATTGCACTTTTACAAGAATGTAAATTTAAAGTAACTGCAATTGATTTAAGCGGCTGTGGAATCGATTTAGTTGATCCAAATAGCATCAAAAGTTTGTCACATTATGTGAAGCCACTTACAGATTTTCTTGAACACCTTACAGATGGAGAAAAGGTTATTTTTCTATCTATTGCATATTTCATTTGTTGTTGTTGTTTCGCGTTTAATTATAGAAGGTTTACAATATGAAGATTGGTTATATGCTTTATAAAACCTAAATGTGCTGCAGTTACTCATAATACACTTTCATTTTCTGTTTTGATACATTACTACTTTTGTGAAGCAGTGGTCTTGGAAAAATGCGGTTTTACTTTTTGATACTTCATCGAATCATTTTGGAAAAATATGGATTACGAATCATTGTTGATTTTGTAGGTAATTTTGGCTGGACATGATTTTGGTGGTGCTTGCATATCATATGCAATGGAGCTATACCCAACTAAAGTTGCGAAAGCTATCTTCATTGCTGCTTCAATGGTGAAAACAGGACAAAGTACTCTTGATATGTTCTTTAATAAGGTTTACCAAATTTAATATCGACGGAATTAGTATTTTCTTGAATGTTATTGGAGGTCGAATATGTTTATATTAATGTTACAGGAAAACACTAACGATCTAATGAGGCATGCTCAAAAGTTTTTGTATGCAAATGGGCACAATCAGCCTCCAACTGCTATAGATCTTGATAAATCGCTTTTGAAAGACCTTTTGTTCAACCAGAGTTCTCCAAAGGTATGAATTTCAGTTAGTATGATCGTAGTCCTGCTAATATGTAAATCTGTTACATCTATCTGGCTAGTTCGAAGTGGCAAAATGGGCAGGTTGGATAACTATTTTAATATGTTTGGGTTGAGATTTTTAATGCTGGTTGGGTTGTTGCTTCACAAACACTTTTTATCAATGTTAAATTAATTTTTAACAATAATTAATTCTGGTGTTATATATGATAACAAAAATAATATTATTATTACAATTAAAATTTAAACTTTAGATAAATCGTGTTATGAGATTTTATGCTTTATAATTACACTTTGAGCAACTTTCGACCCATTTGACTTGTCTGATACTAGTATAATTTAACAGCCTATTATGACCCACTCTAATGAGTCAAAATTGTCACTTTTACTGTAAGTACAAACACAGTTATTTAATAAACTATTGCATTCTTGGTTACAATCTGTAGGATGTGGCTTTAGCGTTGGTCTCAATGAGACCGATTCCCTTTTCACCTGTTCTTGAAAAGCTCTCGCTTTCTAAGTCAAACTACGGGTCAATCAGACGTTTTTATATAGAAACTGCGGAAGATAACGCCATACCAATCGCTCTCCAACAAATAATGATAGATGAAAGTCCACCTGTAAAGGTTTTTCGTCTCAAAGGTGCTGATCACTGTCCATTTTTCTCCAAGCCGCAGGCCCTACACAAGCTGCTAGTCGAGATTGCAAAAATTAATAAAACCGAACAACTTTTGCCCGATAGCAAAGATGACTTTTAGTTTTATTTTGTTTGAGGAATTGTGTACAAGCGTATACCAATCGAATTTGGTATGAACTGCAAAAAAGTAAGATAGTGGAGAGAGGTTTTGATCAAATGGAGGTTTTTTTTTGTTTAATGCAAGTTTTGAATGTGGTTTTAAATTGTTCATGTAAAATGTAAATTATAAGTTGAATTGAGTGCTTTGATTAGTTACATTTGGGAGACTCTGTTAGTTAACTACTTAAACAAGTGGACATAAAAAATGTTGATGCACCTTACTTCCATATGCTAGCAGGATTGTAATTGATTATTCAATCAAAATCAGTTTTTAATACAAATGCCCTTATGAAAATCAAAGTTAGGTAGTACCACCCAGATTCTTAAAAGACATCATTTTGATTTATCTCACCATCATCAATTCTAATAACTTTGCAGGAACTAATTAGTTTAAGTGTTTGAGATATGTTATTATGATGAAATAATTAGGTATAAGGTATTGATGGGCTTGATATTGTTTTTATTTATTTATTTTATTTATTTATTTATTTTTTTCAAAGATTTTTGATGTTGTCTACGATTAATTTGACGCTTTCTTGTGTTGTTGCACAATTGCAATTTCAGATTTGTTTGATGATGGTTTGGATTATTTTTATCATCCTTTCTATTTCTCAGTATCCAGTTACTTTTTTCCAATATAAAGGATTTAAGTTTACAAATTTTATTTAACTAATTCAAAAGTATAGATATATTCATTTTTAGTATCCACTTTACTTCTATAAGTTTGATATTAATATTATTCATAACAGTTTTGAGTTATAAATATAATATTTATGGAATGTTTAAGGGTAGCCTATATTTATCATTGTTCTATTATATCTAAATAGATAGATAGATATTGTTTAACTTCTTATTACGTGAATAAATAAGAGAATATAGTTTTTGATAACAACAACAACAAAACTTAATTTCACAAAAGTGGAATATGGGGAGTTAACACCTAGACAATTCTTCTCTTATCCTAGAACAAAGAGAAGTCATTTTTTCACCCAGAGTGAAATACTCAAAGAGTAGAGAAAGTCAACTCACTCAATGTTCTATGAATAAAGAGATTATTTTCGAATGAACCTCCAGCCAATAAGTAGGTTAAGGAACAAAGAAGTGTGAGACGCCATAAAAATAGTAAAATCAATTTTTCATGAATTTTAAACCTGTCGAAAGTTCAATTTAGCTCTAAGCGACAATCAAGTTTTTTGATAAGTGATATGCATATACTTAATTGGCTATTAAATGAAAGTAGAGGTGGTGAGTGGTTAAAATTTAAAAGAGCACTTCTACTTCTTACTTAATGGTTATTAAACGAAAATAGAGGTGCTTAGTACTTAGTAGTTACAAGAGCACTTCTATCTATTTCTGATATGAATACTTCAACACAATACACGTATACTTTTATCGTGGTAACATTATTTGTATTCAGATTCAGACTTTAGATTGTTGGACAAAATTCACAAAACATGCAAAAAAAAAAAAAAAAAAAAAAAAAAAAACGTAGAGGGACTTTCCGAAATTATGAAAAACTACAGGGATCGTTTATGTAACTTACACTTCATTTACCAGTAATTTAATATCTAGGGTTTTTGCTATATGCTATCGCTTGCCCCCAATTGCTATCGACTTCCCTAAAACATCGACGGTTTTCACGGTCGACGTAATAACTACTACCACCACCACTGCTACCAGAACCGGCGCAATAATGACGACCGTCGTACCTACGTCGGAAGAAGATCCGGTACTCACCGTCGTTCGTTTCACCGCTGATATGTCCTGGGCAGAAGCCGGTCCTGAGGTAACAACCCTAACAATTTGAGTTAACATCTTTTTAATTTCTATTTAATTTGTTAATTTTGTATTAAAATTTGTGCTCTTAGGTAGCTGAACCACAAGTGACTAGTTTATGTTTAGAAGCTCAGGAATTTGTAATTGGTGGTAGATGGTTGGATTTGGCTTCTCTTATGATTACTTCTGCTGATTTAGTGTTCTCTAAAGCTTCCAATAAAGGTAATTGTATACACTTATAAGTGTATATATTCTTAGGTTTTAATGTATTAATGTGTAATGTGTATATGTTACTAGACTGACTTTTGCTGTTGAAAACTTGAAATTACTAAGGTACATTATACGTATTTTGCTTTATACCATTGAGACACTTGTTGTTTACTAGCTTGATAATGTTAGGTTAAGATCAGATTAAACGTTTAACAAATTATCATTCAGTTTGCATACTATGTGATTTGAAATTTAACAACAGGAACGTATGTTGTACTGTACTTAAGACTAGTGACTAGCTTATGCTTTGAAGGCTGTTCTGATTTGCTCTACGGTCTATTGTTTGTCGGCCTGCTGCTCTGATTTTTAAGAATTAAAGGCAAATACATGAATACCACTATACCAGTTTAGGCCATCATATCACACTGCCATGAAACTTTGTAACATCTCTTCGTGTAGAGACTTTATCAAAATAAACACCGCTATTGAATTCTTTGCGGAAGATGTACTTTAGTTTAGTGTGTTATGATATGCGTGTGCAGTGTGCTCTATAGGTAGTTAAAAAATCAGGTACTATAATGTCAAATTTTAAGTTTCATAACGTATTGTTATTTACATTTCTTTTGGTCTTTCTTCTTTGTATTATATATATGAATATATTATACTAATGTATCATATTAATGAAATCTGTATTGGCATTCATTTTGCTTCTAAACTCACATATCACGTTTGCTTCTAAACTCAAGATAGCTTTGCTCCTCTTCTGAGAACAAAAAAGCAACTTTCTAACGTCTTTTTCCTCTCTCTCTGACTTGCTCCACCCCAAAAAAGCAAACAACCACCTCATACATTTTGAACACATTTTGCTCTTAGATCCGATCGAATTGGAAGTCGAAATCGTCATCATTATACTCGCAGCAATTTTCCGAACCTGAGAGTACAACTTTCGCCGACAAACCTCTCTCCACGCGCCGCCACGCGCTGCCTGTCAGGTCGCCGGAATAGTACTCCGGTCACCTTTTTTTTTTTTTTTTTTTTTTTTTTTTTTTTTTTTTTTTCAGGTTTTTTTGCAGGGAATATTACCGAGCTTGGAGCAAAAGTCCTTGCGAACCAGAAACCTCGCTAATTTGCTATCTGCTCTGCTACCTCTGTGCCGCCGGTAGCCGCCGGTTGCCGGAACTCCCTTGTTCTTACAAGGCCGTGTTTGTTTTCTCTGACCCTTAACTTTTCTGTTCTACTACCTTTTTGCACCTAACGGTGCTGTTTACACTTCTATTTGATTCTTCATTACATATAACTACTTATTATTTTTAGTTACAATTTTTTCCCATATACCTACTGTTTTTTTTTTTTTTTTTTTTTTTTTTTTTTTTTTTTTTAGCATTATTCTTTATTTATAATTTATAATATAGATTCCTTTAAAAAAAAAAATTTTGAGACCCCACTTACCCTGTATTTGTTTTTAACGGGTTAAGGGTACTACTTACCTTTGTTTGTAACTAGCTGCTTCGTTTGGTTAGAAGGTTAGTGGTTAAATAGCTTTGATTTTCAACCTGTAGGAATCCTGTTATTCCTGTTACTACTTATTACGGTATTTGTTTTTTTTTTTTTTTTTTTTTTTTTTTTTTTTTTGCACTCTTGCTATCGTTAGCGTTTTTGCTAGTTGTTTCTACTTTGTCTTTAGCAACTCTTTTCTACTTAGTGCGCTGTTTATAGGGTAAGATTAACTCGTCACATACGCATGGTTACTTGAGGTCATGTCCTATTAGTTTAGGGGCGGGTAGGTCTAGAGGGAGTAGAGATACTCGCGTTAGGATTAGAGTAGGTAGTTGGAATGTAGGAACTTTGACTAGCAAAGCCCGTGAACTTGTAAATACGCTACGTAAGAGTAAAGTGGACATATTGTGTGTTCAAGAGACCAGATGGAGGGGTGAAGAGGCGGTTGACGTGGACGACTACAGGTTGTGGTTCTCGGGTTCTAGAGTAGCTAGAAACGGGGTAGGGATCCTTATAGGACCCCTTTATAAGGATAATATTGTGGGTGTGGATAGGTGTAGCGATAGGATTATGTCGGTTAGGGTAGTTATCCAGGAGGAGACTTACATGGTCATTTGCGCTTACGCACCCCATGCTGGTTTAGGAGATGATGAAAAAGTTCGCTTTTGGGAAGCGTTAGATGAAGTTGTGAGGAGTTGCCCCGCCGACCATCGATTGGTTATTGGGGGAGACCTTAATGGTCATATAGGAACGATCTCGGACGGATATACGGGTGTCCATGGGGGCTTTGGGTACGGAGTTCGGAATGAAGAAGGACGATCTATTCTCGAATTCGCTGTTGCCCACGAACTGGTTGTTGCAAACTCCTTCTTTAGGAAGACGGAAGCACAACTAGCTACTTTCCACAGTGGGGGACATAGTACCCAGATTGACTATTTGCTGCTTCGCAAAGGGGACCTTAGAGCTTGCAGAGACTGTAGAGCCCTGACTACCTGGACTTGTTCCACCCAACACAGATTATTGGTCATGGACTTGGTGCTGCAGAGGCGGGTTACTAAAAGAGTGAGACCCGTCCAACCTAGGATCCTTTGGAAGAATCTGATTGAAGGGAAAGCCGAAACTTTTAAAACTTCAGTGTTGGAAAGAGTAGAGGCAGGAATGGATACCGTTACTCAAGTGGACGCAGATCAGATGTGGAATAGGATGGCATCTGCTATTAGGGATGTTGCCAAGGAAACCTTAGGTGTGGCAGTAGGGACATCGAGAGGACATAAGTCTAATAGAGAATCATGGTGGATTAGTGATGAGGTTCAAACCAAAATCGCACTTAAGCAACAGAGGTTTAAGGAACTCATTACATGCCGGGACGGGACACGTGAAGATAGAACTAGGGCAGAAGAGAGGTATAAAGAAGCCAACAGAGAAGCTAAGAAGGCCGTTGCCCGTGCAAAAGATAAAGCGTATGAAGACTTGTATAGGAAACTAGACTCCAAAGAAGGAGCAAATGATATTTACAGGATTGCAAAAGCTAGGGAGCGTAGGAGGAGGGATATAGATAACATCAAGTTTATCAAGGATGAAGCCGGTCAAACCTTAGTGAAGGAAGAAGAAATTAGGAAAAGATGGGAAGGGTATTTCTCAACTCTTTTCGTGGGTGAAGGACCTGGGCGCCAAGAAGTGCCGCAGGACTTGGGAATAGGACAATTCCGGAACAACAGTTTCTGTAGGAGAATCAGGAAGGAAGAAGTAAGTTCGGCACTACGAAAGATGGGTAGAAACAAAGCTGTAGGACCAGACCAGATCCCAATAGAGGCGTGGCGGTGCCTGGGCGAGGATGGTGTCAGGTGGTTGACGTGTCTTTTCAATAAGACGCTTAGAAGTTATAAAATGCCTACGGAATGGAGACTCAGCGAGATTATCCCTATTTACAAAAATAAAGGGGATGCCCAAATCTGCGGTAATTATAGAGGCATAAAATTACTTAGTCATACTATGAAGCTTTGGGAGAGAGTGATTGAGACTAGACTTCGACGCGAGACTACGGTTTCAGAAAACCAATTTGGTTTCATGCCAGGGCGCTCTTCGATGGAGGCAATTCATATTTTAAGAAGCGTTATGGAGAAGTATAGGGAGAAACAAAAGGGCCTAGAGATGGTCTTCTTAGACTTAGAAAAGGCCTATGATAGCGTACCGCGAAAGCTGATTTGGAAGACACTTAATGTTAGGGGTATCCCAAGTAGATATATTAGAGCTATTATGGATATGTATGATGGGGCGAAGTCCTGTGTCAGGACGCCTGTGGGAAACACAGAGTATTTCCCGATAGAAGTAGGCTTGCACCAGGGATCGGCCCTTAGTCCTTTCCTTTTCGCTTTGATTCTCGACGAGCTGTCTCGAGGAATACAAGAGAACATCCCTTGGTGTCTGATTTTTGCCGATGATATCGTGCTTGTATCAGAATCAAATGAGGAGCTTAACAGAAGACTAGAACAATGGAGGGAGGCCTTAGAACAAAATGGGTTACGGATCAGCAGACAAAAGACAGAATATCTTAGGTGCGAATTCGGTAGGACTGAGGATGAATTAAATGGTGGAGGGATTATCAACATTGGGGACCAGATCTTGCACCCACAAGAGTCGTTTAGATATCTAGGTTCGGTCCTCCACAAATCGGGGAGGATAGACGAAGACGTGACTCATCGTATTAAGGTAGGTTGGTTGAAGTGGAGAGCGGCGAAAGGGGTCTTGTGCGACAAGAAGATCCCACTCAAATTAAAAGGGAAATTCTTTAAAGTAGCTATTAGACCTGCCATGTTGTACGGATCAGAATGTTGGCCAATGACGAAGGCCCAAGAGAGAAGGATGGAAGTAGCAGAAATGAGGATGCTTAGGTGGACGTGTGGTAAAACCATGTTAGATAGGATCCCAAATGGTGTGTTTAGGGAAAACCTTGGAGTCTGTAGCATCATCGACAAGCTAAGGGAAGAACGGCTTCGATGGTTTGGGCATGTGATGAGGCGACCTCGTATTGCCCCGGTAAGGAGAGTCGAGGCACTCACGGTCGATGGCGTAAGGAGAAGGGGTAGACCTACACGTAGGTGGATGGATAGACTTAGGCTCGACATGAGGGAGCTTTCGCTGACTGAGGACATGACTTCTGATAGGGGTGCGTGGAGGGCTAGAATTAGAATAGTCGAGTAGGGTTACGTCCTATTATGTTATTTTTTATTTTTAATAGTATTTCTCATTAGGTTTCTTACTTTTGCTTTTTTTTTGCTTTTTATTACTTTTTTTATTATTATTATTACTATATTTATTATTATTATTATTATCTCTATATTATTATTGTTAGTTTTTATTATTATTATTATTTTTATTATTATTATTTTTATTATTACTATTATTTTTATTATTATTATTATTATTATTATTATTATTATTATTATTATTATTATTATTATTATTACTATTACTATTAGTATTATTTTTATTATTGTTACTACTACTATAATACTCTTTGTATTACTAGTACTGGTACTATTACGACTACTACTATTACTTTTATTATTATTATTTTTATTATTATTATTATTATTATTATTATTATTATTATTATTATTACTATTATTGTATTATGGGTGTGTTAATATTAATTATTATTAATATTATTTGTGGTATTAATATTATTACTATTGCTTTTAACTATTTTTTACTAACACTAGTACTAGTATTAGTATTTTTATTTTTTAGCCGCTTAGAGCCTAAATTGATTTTCAGGGAGACTTTTAAACCCATGAAATTTTGATTCTATCATTTTCATGGCGTCTCAATATATATATATATATATATATATATATATATATATATTTTTTTTTTTTTTTTTTTTTTTTTTTTTACTATTTTTATAAATAAATAAAAAAAAGGCCGGAGGTCCACTCGGAAGCAATCTCTTTATCCGCCGAATAAAGAGAGGGATGACTTTCTCTACTTTTCTGGGTGGAGAAATGACTTGTTTTTTATTCTCGGATAAGGGAAGGATTGTCTACATCTCACCTCCCCCATACACCACTCAAGTGGTATTGGGTACTGTTGCTGTTGTTGTTGTTGTATTGGCATTCATTTGTTCTTACGTTAGACCTTGAGTGTATCTTCACGGTTATCTGCAATCTTGTCAAGAAACCTGAAAGCCTTGATGAAGTGTTAGAGATGGCAAAGCTTTTATCCACAAAAATTGTTCAAAAACCAAATGATAAGCCTGCGCTACGATTGAAAATGTAAGTTTTGGGACATTATTATAAGTTATAACCATTAGCATCATGAATTTTTCATCATGTCTCAGTTTTATCTTTTCAGCCTGTTCAATCTGTACAACCTTTTGGAGAACCCTTACTGTCGGTTTTATGTTTACATGAATGCTCTTAAACTGGCGTTGAGTGGAAAGGTCATAGAACATGTTATACCATCTTTTAAAAAGATAGACAGTTTCTTGAAAGAATGGGATCTAGGTGTGCAGGATCAAAGATATCTTTTCTTGGCCATCGCTAATATATTGAAAGAACATAAGAGGTATGATGGATACGTATACAACGTTTTAATATCTTCTGTTTGTTTGTTTGGCCTTTTTGTTCTAATAATCCAATCAATTCACTAAACCACGCATCTCTTGTGTGGCTCCTTGTTGACATGTCAGCGATCCTAAGGAAACCCTTAAGTTCTTAACAAAGTATTTGGCAACATTTTCTGGTGAGGATACAGATGTTATGGAGGAGGCTAAAGAAGCAGCTGCTAACACTATCATTGAATTTATCAAAGCATCTGACATGTTTCAGGTATACTTGTTTTTAATTGAACGCAATATGAGGTTTGATATAGTGATGTTTGAGACTTCATTAAAGCAATGCGTTGTGCGCCATGAAACATATGTATTAATCACATGCAGAATAAGTACTAAATATAGGTTATCGTGTATGAAATCTAAGCTGTTAGTGACATACAAGATTTTTTTATTTTAAGTTACATGCTGATGTTTTCTAAAAGAGGCAAATTGCACTAGAAGTTTTTGTTCATAAAATCACCATACTTTTGTTTCCTACTTCTTTTCCAGTCTACCTATTTGCCCACTAGTACAATATATTGATGAAATTGTTTGTGATCCACATGTTTTTTTTTTCTTTTGTTGACGTGTTGCGTTAAGGGACATTTTTGGCATTTGATCGAATTATCAACTTTATAATTCTGTAATTCTATCAATAACGTCACAAACACGTTCAAATTGGGGCATATAACATGCTTAACTTGATGAAGCAACATAATGGAGTTCATAAGGCCACATCTAGCTAAATTATCTAAACCAACATAAGTTCATGCCACACCACTCACCTGGGAGAGTAACTGCAAGCTATTGACATGGATACAACTTTTTGAAAATGCTTTGCTGTTAGGGAAATTATCTCATTTTGGGTGAATTTGGTCTACTGATTCTTTCTCGAAACGTGAACTAAAGCTAATCATCTCATTCTTAAACATGGCAGAACGATTTGCTTGATATGCCGGCTGTAGCACAATTGGAAAACGACACCAAATATGCATTAGTGTATCAGCTCCTGAAGATATTTCAGACTCAGAGGCTAGACGCTTACATAAGTTTCTACACAGATAATTCATCATTACTGAAAGACTATGGTAATTATCATCCATCATAACATATGAGTTTTAGATTAGATTAATCCGTCTTCCAAATTATGATGTTTATAACTCTATTCTTTTTGCTATATGGTGTAGGTCTTGTACACGAAGAATGTATAGCTAAGATGAGGTTGATGTCGTTAGTGAATCTTGCTTCTGATGAATCTGGCCAAATTTCATATTCTTTGATCAAGGATACCCTTCAGGTAAATACAATTTACTCATATACCACACTTCACCTACAAGCACCACCAAAAACCCCGTTTCGTTAAACACTTCATGGTTGCGTTTCTTGCAGATAGAGGATGTCGAGGTGGAACCATGGGTGGTAAAGGCTATTACTGCTAAACTGATCGATTGTAAAATTGACCAAATGAATCAAGTCATCAGAGTGAGGTGTGTAGCAACTTTATGTGGTTTCTAGTTCAGTAGTTTCCGTCTAGAAGTGGAAAAATGGTCAGGGTGGGTAACGGGTTAAAAACAGGTGTTAATTGGTACTGGTCAGGTTGGGTTGACCCAAAACAGTTTATATCTGCTTATGGTAACTATTTATTAATAATGATTTTGAAAAATGTATAATTTTAATAAGGATCTAGCTTTCATATATGTGCAAGTCATCTTAATGAAAATTAGATTATTAATCGTTACTGTTAGGACTGATATTATTTTACGTTTGTTTAGTCACTGCGTTGAGCGAGTTTTTGGGCCACCACAGTGGCTAGGTTTACGAGAAAAGCTGGTAACATGGAGGGTAAATTTTCTATTTTATTTTATTTCATTTTTTATATATTATATATTATTTATTATTTATCAGCCTCATGTAACTTCATATAATAAGCATCATTTTCTGTTTTATATATGTTTATTATCATCTGTAATTTTCCAGGGTAACATTGCAAATGTTATAACTACCATTCAAGCAAACAAGGTCACCGAAGAAGGAACTCAGGCACAGGCAATTCAAGGTTTAGCGGTACGATAGATATTGGTTCGTATTGTCAGCCATCATATTCGTCAGCCAGTGAGATATTTCGGTGTCGGTGTCGGTGTCAAGCACACGGTCTTGTTCTTGTTGCTATACACACACTTCGGAAGTTTTGTTTGCATCAAGTCATTTGAGTCCTAGGTTTTACAATCTTCGGGATTAAATTTGTAGCACCCAGGTTTTATATTATATGTGCTTATGAATTATAATATTTCATTTTTAACCTTACCCCCAACCCTTATAACCTCAAGATATGCGAGGACTGAACCAACACTGGAGTTTTGTTCTGGGATGATTTCTCGGTTTTGGTTCGTTAGAACGCACCGAGTTACTGTATATGTGTCACTAACCTAACAAACAAAACATCTCGTAGACTTGTACTGTTGACTTGAAGGTTGATTGCAATCAGGTTTTCAAACATCAAGACTTTGTCAAAGATCAAGAACCTGAAGCCAAGAGTGATTGCGTTTGATAAAACAGACTAATTAAGTGTGTAAATGCTTTAAACATCTGAATACTTTAAAGGTTCCAATTGAATTCAACCTTTTACATGATTATATCTTAAAAAAGGAGGTTTGATAACTCTTGTAGATGTATATAATATAATTTATAATTTATTTAAATAATATATCAAAGGAAAATTAAGGTACTGAATAGTTTAGAAATTAATTAAACTCTCAATGGTTTGGTACATATTTCGTGTCATTAAGCGTCACCTGCCATTTATTGTTCATTCGTGAGTTATAAACAAACGTACTGAAGATATGATATATATGATGGTTTAACAGAGGGGGGGGATATAACTTTGGCTCGAGAGTTATAACTTTGGCTTTTGATTAGGATTTTGTTTGTTCATGTTTTGGTTCAAGTCTAGCTCCTTTTTTGTTTGTGTTTTCTTTCTTTTAGTTAGCCCACGACATAGTTCGGTTTGAGTTAGTGTGTAGGGTCATCTCGATCAGGTTTGTTTTCTACCATTGAGCATTATGTTGTGGCGTTCCTTTGTATCTCGGTTTTCTTGTCTCTTATTGGAGATTAAGATGTATATATAGTTTTTGTTTTTTTGCCAAAAAAAAAAAAAAAAAAAAAGGGTGATTTATTGATATACGCTTGTACTCATCTGCATGTTCAAAACTCATCTGAAGAACTAGAATAACATTAATCTCTTGGAAAGGCCCAAAGCTAGTTATAATAGATATCTAAGATTCAAGAAGGCATACCTAATTTCATTGTCCAAAACAAGAAACTCATATTCTAAATTCAAAACATCAAAAAAAGGAATAACACAATCATATGGTACATTGAAAAATCAACAAATAGAAGTTCTTGGAAGCCATTAAAATGCCTTCTGTTAACCACCTTCTTCCTCTTCACATTCATATTCATTTCCATCGTCGGTTAATATTAAATTTTAACTCATCAGACAACTCACACTCCTTGCATTACCCAACCATCAAGATAGTTTGCTTTTTAGAATGTGAAAGGCCCAAAGAGATCTCCAAATATGTAACAACCCTGCTTTTTCGATTCAATATTTTTACCATTCGACGTTGGAATTCTAAAACTTGACATATTAAAATTATTCATGAGTCATTTAGAATATATATATATATATATATATAGTGGTAGGATCAAGAGGGAAGTAAATAATCGGGGGGAAGCAATTTTTTTTTTTTCGTTTTTAGAAAAAACTTTATTCACGAATATTATAGATTGGATGAAAATAAGAACATTTAGAAAAGACACTTCGTGATGAATGTTATTATTTTGGCGGAAAAACGCTCGAAGAAGTAATATATATAACAATTATCGTGTTTTTCGAGCGTATGTTGAGGTTTTAGACATTAGGGTTTAGATATTAGGGTTTAGATATTAGGGTTTATAGGATTTAGATATTAGGGTTTAGAAATTTAGGGTTTAGGGTTTAGATTTAGGATTTAGATTGAGTTTTTAACACGAACGGTTTAGAGTTTAGGGTTTAGGGTTTGGTGTTTTGGGTTTATTTCACAAAACATGAAAAAAAAACATGAACAATAGTAAATCGGGCTAAATTTTACTTCACAAAACATGAAAAAAAAAACGTTAACATTCTTCACGAACAATATTATCTTGAATGTTATTTTTGTCGATCGTTTTCCCGCCAAAATAATAACATTCATCAAGAAGTGTCTTTTCTAAATGTTCTTATTTTCATCCAATCTATAATGTTCGTGAACAAAGTTTTTTCAAAAAACGAAAAAAAACAAAATTGCTTCCCCCCGATGTTTTTTTTTCATTTTTTGAAAAAACTTTGTTCACGAACATTATAGATTGGATGAAAATATGAACATTTAGTAGAGAAACCTTGTGATAAATGTTTTTATTTTGGCGGGAAAACGCTCGAAGAAGTAATATATTACAATTATCGTGTTTTTCGAGCGTATGTTGAGGTTTTAGATATTAGGGTTTAGATATTAGGATTTATAGGGTTTAGATATTAGGGTTTAGAAATTTAGGGTTTAGGGTTTAGATTTAGGGTTTAGATTTAGGATTTAAATTGAGTTTTTAACACGAACGGTTTAGAGTTTAGGGTTTAGGGTTTAGGGTTTAGGGTTTGGTGTTTTGAATTTATGGAATAAACCCAAAACACCAAACCCTAAACTCTAAACCCTAAACCCTAAACTCTAAATCGGGCTAAATTTTACTTCACAAAATATAAAGAAAAAAAAAAGCGTTCGCATTGTTCACGAACAATATTATCTTGAATGTTATTTTTGTCGATCGTTTTTCCGCCTAAATAATAACATTCATCGCGAAGTGTCTTTTCTAAATGTTCATATTTTCGTTTGATATTGATGCCGGAAAAAAAATTCAAAAAAAAAACGAAAAATAAAAAATTTTGCTTCCCCCCAATTGGTTACTTCCCCATTGATCCTGCCCCTATATATATATATATATATATATATATATATATATATATATATATAGTGGTAGGATCAAGGGGGAAGTAACCAATCGGGAGGAAGCAATTTTTTTTCGTTTTTTAAAAAAACTTTGTTCACGAACATTATAGATTGGATGAAAATATGAACATTTAATAAAGACACTTTGTGATAAATGTTTTTATTTTGGCGGGAAAATGCTCGAAGAAGTAATATATAACAATTATCGTGTTTTTCGAGCGTATGTTGAGGTTTTAGATATTAGGGTTTAGCTATTAGCGTTTAGATATTAGGGTTTATATGTAGTGACCCGAACTTTTCAATGATTATTCCATGATTATATATTAAATGAAAACTATGTTTGCATGATTAAATGTTTCCAACATGTTAAGCAATCAAACTTGTTAAGACTTGGTTATTTGAAATGAGTTTCATGTAGACAATTGACCACCCAAGTTGACCGGCGATTCACGAACGTTAAAACTTGTAAAAATGACATGATGATATATATATGGACATATATATGGTTAACATGAGATTATGATAAGTAAGTATCTCACTAAGTATAGATATACATAAAAAATGAGAATATTGAATTATGAAGCTCGAAACGATATACATAACGATTATCGTTATAACAACGTCTTACTAAATACATATGTATTATATTAAGATATTGATATACTATATTTAACATGATAAAATGATAATTAAGTATATCATTGAGTGTATTAACAATGAACTATACAAGTAAGATGAGACTACTAACTTAAGGATTTCGAAACTATATATATATATATATATATATATATATATATATATATATATAACGATTATCGTTGTAATAGTATTTTAGCATATATATATGATGTTAAGATATATTCATACACCATGTTATCATGTTAACATAACAATTTAACATGTCATTTAAGTATAATAACAATGAATTAATTACATCTAACAAGATCGTTAACTTAAAGGTTTCAAAACAACACTTACATGTAACGACTAACGATGACTTAACGACTCAGTTAAAATGTATATGCATGTAGTGTATTTAGATGTATTAGTACACTTTTGAAAGACCTCAAGACACATATCAAAGTACTTCTACTTAACAAAAATGCTTACAATTACATCCTCATTCAATACTCGTACAATACACAGCTTCTAGATGTATTTACTATTGGTATATACACTTCAATGATCAGCTCTTAGCAGCCCTTGTGAGTCACCTAAATATGTAGGAACCATCATTTGGCAACTAGCATGAAATATCTCACAAAATTACAAAAAATATTATAAATCATTCATGAATTATTTACAAAAAAAAAAAAAAACAAACTTACACATCCTTTATATCTAATCCATATACCAATGACCAAAAACACCTACAAACACTTTCATTCTTCAATTTTCTTCATCTAATTGATCTCTCTCAAGTTCTATCTTCAAGTTCTAAGTGTTCTTCATAAATTCTATAAGTTCTAGTTTCATAAAATCAAGAATACTTTCAAGTTTACAAGTCTACTTCCAAGCTTTCTAATCCATTCCAAGTAATCATCTAAGATCAAGAAACCTCTGTTATTTACAGTAGGTTATCATTCTAATTCAAGTAATATTCATGTTCAAACTTTGATTCGAAATCTATAACTATAAACTATCTTAATTCGAGTAAAAATCTTACTTGAACTTGTTTTTGTGTCATGATTCTACTTCAAGAACTTTCAAGCCATCCAAGATCCTTTGAAGCTAGATCAACTTTTGTTACTTCCAGTAGGTTTACCTACTAAACTTAAGGTAGTAATGATGTTCATAACATCATTCGATTTTTATATATATATATATATATATATATATATATATATATATATATATATATATATATATATATATATATATATATATATATATATATATATATATATATATATAACTATCTTATTCGAAGATTTAAACTTGTAATCACTAGAACATAGTTTAGTTAATTCTAAACTTGTTCGCAAACAAAGTTAATCCTTCTAACATAACTTTTAAAATCAATTAAACACATGTTCTATATCTATATGATATGCTAACTTAATGATTTAAAACCTGGAAACACAAAGAACACCGTAAAACCGGACATACCCCGTCGTAGTGAAACCGGGGGCTGTTTTGGGTTAGAAAAATAAAAACTATCTTAAACTTTGAATTGGAAGTTTATTTTCTGGAAAAATTATATTTCATATGAATATGATACTATATCCAAAAATCATGGTTAAACACAAAGTTTAAGTATATTTTCCAAAATGGTCATCAAGATGTCGTTTTTTCGACGGAAATGACTACCTCTTTAAAAAATGACTTGTAACCTGTATTTCCGACTATAAACTTATACTTTTTCTGTTTAGTTTCATAAATTTCAGTTCATTATGAAACCATAGCAACTTGAATCACTCAAAACGGATTTGAAACGAAGAAATGACGGGTAAAAACAAAATTGGATAAATTTGCTAGTTTTAGCTACGAAAATTTTGTAACAAATCTTGACTAGCCATAACTTAACTAACTTATATTGTATTATACATGTATTCTAACATATATTATGTAATCTTGGAATACCATAGACATGTATATAATGTTTTGACATATCATATCGACCCATATATATATATTATTTGGAACAACCATAGACACTCTATATGCAGTAATGCTTGAGCTAGCTATACAGGGTTGAGGTTGATTCAAAAATAATATATATACTTTGAGTTGTGATCTAGCCTGAGACTTGTATACACTGGGTCGTGGATTGATTCGAGATAATATATATTGATTTATTTCTGTACATCTAACTGTGGACAACTAGTTGTAGATTACTAACGTTGGACTGCTAACGTAATAAACTTAAATCATTAAAAGGTAATAAAAAATGTTGTGAATATATTTCGATCATACTTTGATATATATGTATATATTTGTTATAGGTTCGTGAATCGATCCGTGGCCAAGTCTTAAATTTTCGACGAAGTAAAAATCTGTGAAAGTGAGTTATAGTCCCATTTTTAAAATCTAATATTTTTGGGATGAGAATACATGCAGTTTTATAAATGTTTTACAAAATAGACACAAGTATGCGAAACTACATTCTATGGTTGGATTATTAAACCGAATATCGCCCTTCAAGTCTGGTAACCTAAGAATTAGGGAAATGGCCCCTAATTGACGCGAATCCTAAAGTTAGATCTATTGGGCCTAACATGTGATGACCCGAGAATTTCTGACCAAATTTAAACATTAATCTTTATATGTTTCCGACACGATAAGCAAAGTCTGTAATGTTGAAATCTATATTCATGTAATCAATTACCCTTTTGACTATCCTCGACGATTCACGAACTTTTAACTGTAAACAGAAATATATGTATAAATAACCATATATGTAAATAGTTATATATAATAAACTAAATATATTAATGTACTAGTATGTGATTTAGTTATTATGAACAATAACTTAAAATGATTGAAACTTATTATTTTGAATATAGAGAGTAGATTGAATATACATAAATTATCAATGATAACAAAGTAATTAAATGTCATACTCATATATTATTTGTTTCAATATATATAATTAATATAATTAATTACTTAATACTTAAAACATAATTGTATATATGGTAGTATATATATATAAATGAATTTTACTCATAATTGGTAATTGTATGAATATAATTGTTGTGGTAGTATTAGTATTACTTTTATTATTACTACTTTCATTAAAATCAATATTAGTAATATTAATAAATATTAAATATTAAAATTTTAATAAATTTAATGTTATGATTATCAAAATAAAACATTTCATAAAACTAATATTTTTATCGTTTGATTATTATTAGTATTATTACTATTAATTATTATTAATATACATAATAATTATTATTATGATGAGTGATATTATTATCATTATTGTTATCCTATTATTATTAATATCATTATATTATTATTAATATTATTAATTATTAATATTATTTATATAAAATCAAATAGGTACTGATTTAGAATTAATTCCGTTTGATGTAGCAATAAAACTGTATCCAGATTTTGTCCCTGTCTCTAATTCAGTACATATCAAATTCTATCACAATTACATAACACAAATCGTACGAATCAATCCCTGTAAGATCAAATTTGTTAACAATCACTTTCACCTTATTTTTTTATTTTAATTGTGTACTGGGTGAGCTAAAGTTGTCGACAAAATTTGTTATTAAGCCATCGATCCTTTGTATTTATGGAACCAGTTTTCAAACATCAATTATCAAGTATTAATTGTAACTTCATTTTTTTAACAGAAAAAGAACCTAAACCCAATTATTTCTTCTTTGTTCTTGAACTCAAATGGCAAAGGATCGATTTCGTATTGTTTTATCAAAATCTAATAATCCACGAGTATTACAAATCATCCAATTAATCTTTCTGTAAGTTTGCTTGCTTCAATTCCTTACATTAAACATGAATTTCGAAGTCAAACTTTAAGAATAAAAAGTCAAACGATTTGTATATTGATAAATTTGAATTCGTTATGATGTTTTAAGTTCAATTGATGTTTGATATAGATTCTAGGAATGACTTAAAACTTAATTCGTGTTATAACGATTGTCCAAAACGTCCTAAAAATCAAATTCAATTTAATTTTTTTTAAACCGCTACAGTAGCAGCAGCGACAAGCTGTATAATTTTTTTTTATTTTTTTCTATTTATTGTTTGATTTAATTAAACTATCCAACTCAGGTTATATATAATTAAATTTCAATTCCTAAATCGATTAGTTAATTTGCTGTTATGAGTTGGTTTAATTTTTTTTTATTTGATTAATTATCTATTGAAGGAGATGAAGAAGGACAACTATGTTATATGGGTTACATAATTTATCTGTTAGAACAAATCAGAAAAACCGTGGACAGACGAGTGGTTTGTGGTGTTGGGTGAGCGAAAGGTCCTAGGTTCGAAACTAGGCCATGGCGTTATTTTTTTCTTTAGTAATATAAGTCATGGTTGGGCCATCATGGTTCTTTTCTAGTGGGCCGTGAACTGTTTTGTTATCGGGCCATTAATTGATAATTGGACTAGTGCAAATTTGAGTTTAGTAAACTGCTGTTGGGCCGGGGGAAATTGGGCCACGTTATAGAGATGATACGGGCTATATAGATATATGTCGTGTATTAAGACAAAATTATAGAAGCAGAAGAGTGGCAAGGTGTTGGCTTGGGTTTACGAGAGATCGCGGGTTCGAGTCCCGTCGCGGGCAGATTATTTTCTTTTTAATGCTTCTAAGGTATAATTTGATATTTTAATTATTATTATTATTATTGTTATTGTTAGTACTAATTATTATTGTTATAATTGTTATTATTACTAAAGTTATTATAATTACTTAGTATCATTATTATTATTAAGTATTAGGATTATTATTATTATTATTATTATTATTATTATAATTATTAGGAACATAATAAAACTTTCATTATAAACATTATAATTAGTGACAAAATAATACAACTTATTATTATTTTTGTAAATATTGGTAATTGTACCATTTTTAGTAGTAGTATTATTATTATGAATATGTTTAAGATTATTATTATTGTTATAAAACAATACAAGTTATTATTACTCTCACTAATATTAGTATAAATATCATTTTCATAATTATTAGTTTTACTATTATTATTATTAACATATGTATCAATTTTAACAATATCGTTATTTATATTAGTATTATCAATATTAAGAAAGTTATTATTATTAGTAAATTATTATTATCAAAACTATTATTTTCGTTACAAATAAATATTTTGTACCTAAAATATACTTAATACATATATTATAATCATATTAATAGTTTATATATCACCTACCAATTATAATAACATTATTTATATAAAAACTCATATATAATGAATTAAGAATATTTCCATATAATACTAACTATATATATATAGAGAGATATATTAATATAACCAAATATATAGATATTAAACATTTAAAAAATATATACAAACTAAATAAGTATAATATATAATGGTATGTCTGTCGTCAACTTTCGATGAAATGAAAGATTGTCTTTTCAAAAACGAATGCAATGTTTGTAAAATGTATCATATAGAGGTCAAGTACCTCGCGATGTAATCAACTGTTGTGAATCGTTTATAATCGATATGGACTTCGTTCGGATGGATTAGGACGGGTCGCTTCAGTTGGTATCAGAGCGGTGGTCTTAGTGAACCAGGTCTTGCATTAGTGTGTCTAACTGATAGTCGTTAGGATGCATCAGTAAGTCTGGACGTCGACCGTGTCTGCATGTCAAAAGTTTTGCTTATAATTTTTGTCGGAAATCATCTGTTTATCATCCTTAGGAAATTACCTGCTTATCATTCTTAGTCTAGACACATCTTACTGCAATGATTGCATGAATAATATATAGACAAAATTCGTATCTTAGCGTATCTGCTAATTCATATCTTAGCATATATGTTATTGTTATCTTTGCCTGACAGCTTCTGTAGATTCCTCCGTAACTTATGGGATTTCAGTATTATATGCATATGTAAATTATGTATTGCAGGGTACTAATCTACATCCTATAATCTATTTCTTATCGAAAATCCTCCATATGATCGTACGAGATGGATCCCTCAACCAGTTCGAATTCCTCGGATTCCGACAGCTATTCCGATATGAATTTCCACTCGAGCTCCGAAAGCAGTGTAACCGGAATGAATCAACCAATTAGCCATCATCTATTTTGGATGAATTGGAGATGGGTTCGTAGACGACTTAACTGATGGAGACGCGCAGAAGGCGATCCCTTCCACTAACTGAATTCACCTCTTGGCGACGAACCTGAAGCACTTACCGGCGAAGCTATACGAAACACCATTTTCAGCCTCATTTCCAGAGTATCTCATCACGACTATATACTATCTCAAATCCTAGATCTTATTCATTCGCTCGTTCCGACCGACAATCATCCCGGAGTAATATAAGAAGTCAACGAACTTCACGCTCGAGTAATCAATTTAGAGAATATCGTGCAAAATGTACCAGCTTCAGCAGCATCATCGGCACCAACAGTACCACCAACATCAATACCAGTATCACCAACAACCCAAATTTCAACATCACACGCCTCAACATCTCACTATGTACGCCGAGCATAATCATCATTCTACGTATCATTTTACATCAATTATCTTCGTTCTTCATGGCGATTATGTAATCTCTAATGTTTTAGAGATTATGTATTCTAGTTATAACGGTAAATCAAATGAGATTAATATTATATTAACTCATTGAATCTATGATTACATCTGAAGAATATATATATATATATAAATATAATTTCATAAAGATTGTGATTAAAAATTCTTTCGTACAAACTGTTAATGGTGAAAATATTTTAACGGGTAGGTAATACCCGAGGAATATTTAGATTTCACATTAATAAATTACATTGTACATTCTTCGAATCTGATCCAACAATCATTTACTATCCTACTTACAACCACCGATATACGTATCCGTTCACCGTAGAATAATCATTTTCATTCAATTTCATATTTGGATTTTAACCTATCAGAATCCAGCAAGTGGCATAATGAAGAAAACATTTGGCAAAATAAAATTTGTTAGAAACTGACAAATTAATTATGAAGAATTTTGTTAAGAATTCACGCTAACAAAATCCTAGCTAACTGTTCCTAGCTAACTGTTAATTCCGTATTACATTTATTTATCGCAATTTAATTATTGCAATTTTAATTCTCGCAATTTTATTTATCGTCATTTAATTTTTGTTATTTATTTTACGCACTTTAAGTATTGGGACACGTATACAAGGTTTTGACATATCATATCGACACATCTATATATATTATTTGGAATCACCATAGACACTCTATATGCAGTAATGATCGAGTTCTCTATACAGGGTCGAGGTTGATTCTCAAATAATATATATACTTTGAGTTGTGATCGAGTCTGAGACATGTACACGGGTCACGATACCTATTAATTAATTCGAATATTATATATTAAACTATATATGAATTATTGGACTGTTAACTGTGGACTATCGACTGTGGACTAAAAATATTGGAAAATTAAAATGAATTAAAATACTAATTATAACATATGAAACTAAACATTTCTTCAAGTTTGTCACTTGATTTCATCTTAAACCTCATTTGTATCTTGACGATTACAATCTGCGTTCAAACCTTTTATAATTCTTGAAAACACCTCAATCGAGAGGATGAACCAACAGCATTTCATCTACGTAAGAAGAGATTGATGCATATAGTTATGCACTTGAAAACTCTTGGAACCTGAGTAAACGTTAAACACGTATCTGTGTTAACTCTTTTGGCATTGTTATTACCGAAAATAACTTTGCTATTCCTATCCAAAATTAGTCAATTTTGTCACAGCTCCAGCAAATCAACTTCGACTTTTCGTTCGAAACAACTTTATTATAATCTTGATATATATGCGTGCTCTTTTATTGTTACCGGGGAACCTTTTATATTTCCATCATATTATCAGCAGACGTACCAGCAACCTCGTTGCTCCTTGGCTTAAATCTCTCCGATAAATCACTATATTTATCTATTGAAGTCTCATCATGTACTCATCTGCATCTTGTAACCAGAATTGCCATACCAATTACCGGAAATCAGCAATCGGTATTTTGAATCTCGTAGTGTTTCTACATCAACAATTATATGTATAACATTTACCTCTTAGAATCATTATCTTTCATTCTGAAATTCTAAAAAGCACTCAGTCTACAAATCAATACTCTGAATGTTGAAAAAGCTGAATGAAGCAGCAGAAGCCGTAGACAACCGTAAACGACCTTAATCATCAGAAGTTTGATGATAAAGAATTGTATGTTGGCAAAGCTCAGAAAAAGTTGATTGAGCAAACTACGAAGGAGTCTCTGAACAAATCACAAGGACTAAACTTGTACATTAAGAATCCTGATGATTCTGTTTCTGATGAAATCTTTAGCGAATACCTTGCTTATGACTCCAAACTCTTGCAGACAAATTTTCTTCACCATCCTTCGATATTAAAAATTCCAAGATATCATCGTATCTTTCATTATAAATATCCTCCATATTTCTGATGATATTTTTATAACTATTCTTATATGAAATCATTAAACTCTTCGTGCTATCAGTGTTACATCATATAGAAACTGTTAGTTTCTATATTCTGTAAATCTTCGAATTTAAAATATGAATGTTTTGAAGTAGTGTTGGAAATTGATGCATAAGTTAGTATAATATAATGACACTTGATCAACGTGATTATATTACAGTAAGTCATGCTGAATTTCTAAATGGGACATGATAATTCACAGATTATAACATCATCATGTGTCATATTACATAACTCTTTCATTCTGATTAACTTCTGAACATATCAAGAAAATATATTCTTGATAGTTCTATTCTCTGTAATTTTGATAATTTGGCAAATCAAATCGTGCTATTACATTCTTTCGTATCTAGGACATAAAGTTCATTCAAAACTCCGTACTTACGAATTCTGGACCGTTACTCGCTTTACTAGAGGCCAAGAGTAGAATAAAAATGCAAAGAGCTCCAAAATATAAGAGAAAATATAAAGCCCAATAACAACATGGAGGTTACAAACTGTAGATACTAATACGAATAGCAATATAAAGACACGGTATAATTAAGAATAGTATCATCCCAAGAGCATAGTAGAAGTAAACAGATTCCTCCGGAGGAAGTTAGAAAAGGAGAATGATTGTTGCGATATTAAGGATAAGGACAAGGATCGGAACTGGATTAAGTATTCTCACAATCTTTTAAATTTGGGAATTGAGTATAGAAATGGTGAAAATAATGGAACGAAAGAGGTTCATTTATAGTGGAAATATCAGACAAAGCAATCGAGACAGATCATCGCATTTAATTAAAGAGATCCTAATTTCCTTAAATCTCGAAGAATCGGATCTTATAGATTTCCAAGATTTTCTTTGAAATTCCTTGAATTCCGGAATTTAACCATGACTAGTCAAAAGTTATGATGAATCATGTCTTTATTATTTCACTCTTCCGTGATAGCTTCACTCGTACGCTTCGAATAATAAAATTGTTTATTCCATATTACTTAATGATGATAAAACTCTATTTATCAACTCATATTCATCATGAAAACATTTTTATAGTTAGCCATGACGACCTCGATCAAATTTCGGGACGAAATTTCTTTAACGGGTAGGTACTGTGATGACCCGGAAATTTTTGACCAAATTTAAACATTAATCTTTATATGTCTCCGACACGATAAGCAAAGTCTGTAATGTTGAAATCTATATTCATGTAATCAATTACCCTTTTGACTATCCTCGACGATTCACGAACTTTTAACTGTAAACAGAAATATATGTATAAATAACCATATATGTAAATAGTTATATATAATAAACTAAATATATTAATGTACTAGTATGTGATTTAGTTATTATGAACAATAACTTAAAATGATTGAAACTTATTATTTTGAACATAGAGAGTAGATTGAATATACATAAATTATCAATGATAACAAAGTAATTAAATGTCATACTCATATATTATTTGTTTCAATATATATAATTAATATCATTAATTACTTAATACTTAAAACATAATTGTATATATGGTAGTATATATATATATAAATGAATTTTACTCATAATTGGTAATTGTATGAATATAATTGTTGTGGTAGTATTAGTATTACTTTTATTATTACTACTTTCATTAAAATCAATATTAGAAATATTAATAAATATTAAATATTAAAATTTTAATAAATTTAATGTTATGATTATCAAAATAAAACATTTCATAAAACTAATATTGTTATCGTTTGATTATTATTAGTATTATTACTATTAATTATTATTAATATACATAATAATTATTATTATGATGAGTGATATTATTATCATTATTGTTATCCTATTATTATTAATATCATTATATTATTATTATTATTATTATTAATATTATTAATTATTAATATTATTTATATAAAATCAAATAGGTACTGATTTAGAATTAATTCCTTTTGATGTAGCAATTAAACTGTATCCAGATTTTGTCCCTGTCTCCAATTCAGTACATATCAAATTCTATCACAATTACATAACACAAATCGTACGAATCAATCCCTGTAAGATCAAATTTGTTAACAATCACTTTCACCTTTTTATTTTTATTTTAATTGTGTACTGGGTGAGCTAAAGTTGTTGACAAAATCTGTTATTAAGCCATCGATCCTTTGTATTTATGGAACCAGTTTTCAAACATCAATTATCAAGTATTAATTGTAACTTCATTTTTTTAACAGAAAAGGAACCTAAACCCAATATTTCTTCTTTGTTCTTGAACTCAAATGGCAAAGGATCGATTTCATATTGTTTTATCAAAATCTAATAATCCACGAGTATTACAAATCGTCCAATTAATCTTTCTGTAAGTTTGCTTGCTTCAATTCCTTACATTAAACATGAATTTCGAAGTCAAACTTTAAGAATAAAAAGTCAAACGATTTGTATATTGATAAATTTGAATTCGTTATGATGTTTTAAGTTCAATTGATGTTTGATATAGATTCTAGGAATGACTTAAAACTTAATTCGTGTTATAACGATTGTCCAAAACGTCCTAAAAATCAAATTCAATTTAATTTTTTTTAAACCGCTACAGTAGCAGCAGCGACAAGCTGTATAATTTTTTTTTATTTTTTTTCTATTTATTGTTTGATTTAATTAAACTATCCAACTCAGGTTATATATAATTAAATTTCAATTCCTAAATCGATTAGTTAATTTGCTGTTATGAGTTGGTTAAATTTTTTTTTTTATTTGATTAATTATCTATTGAAGGAGATGAAGAAGGACAACTATGTTATATGGGTTACATAATTTATCTGTTAGAACAAATCAGAAAAACCGTGGACAGACGAGTGGTTTGTGGTGTTGGGTGAGCGAAAGGTCCTAGGTTCGAAACTAGGCCATGGCTTTATTTTTTTTTAGTAATAAAAGTCATGGTTGGGCCATCATGGTTCTTTTCTAGTGGGCCGTGAACTGTTTTGTTATCGGGCCATTAATTGATAATTGGACTAGTGCAAATTTGAGTTTAGTAAACTGCTGTTGGGCCGGGGGAAATTGGGCCACGTTATAGAGATGATACGGGCTATATAGATATATGTCGTGTATTAAGACAAAATTATAGAAGCAGAAGAGTGGCAAGGTGTTGGCTTGGGTTTACGAGAGGTCGCGGGTTCGAGTCCCGTCGCGGGCAGATTATTTTCTTTTTAATGCTTCTAAGGTATAATTTGATATTTTAATTATTATTATTATTATTGTTATTGTTAGTACTAATTATTATTGTTATAATTGTTATTATTACTAAAGTTATTATAATTACTTAGTATCATTATTATTATTAAGTATTAGGATTATTATTATTATTATTATTATCATTATTAGGAACATAATAAAACTTTCATTATAAACATTATAATTAGTGACAAAATAATACAACTTATTATTATTTTTGTAAATATTGGTAATTGTACCATTTTTAGTACTATTATTATTATTATGAATATGTTTAGGATTATTATTATTGTTATAAAACAATACAAGTTATTATTACTCTCACTAATATTAGTATAAATATCATTTTCATAATTATTAGTTTTACTATTATTATTATTAACATATGTATCAATTTTAACAATATCGTTATTTATATTAGTATTATCAATATTAAGAAAGTTATTATTATTAGTAAATTATTATTATCAAAACTATTATTTTCGTTACAAATAAATATTTTGTACCTAAAATATACTTAATACATATATTATAATCATATTAATAGTTTATATATCACCTACCAATTATAATAACATTATTTATATAAAAAATCATATATAACGAAGTAAGAATATTTCCATATAATACTAACCATATATATATATATATATATAGAGATATATTAATATAACCAAATATATAGATATTAAACATTTAAAAAATATATACAAACTAAATAAGTATAATATATAATTCAAGTTATAATATATAAACTTGTTCGAATACGATTATACATTTTAATATATATACAAATGATATAGGTTCGTGAATTCGAGGCCAACCCTGCATTGTTCAGTTTGACTAATGTTGTCATATGTATTTTTACTACAAAATACATTAGGTGAGTTTCATTTACCTTTTTTACTCTTTAAATTTTTGGGCTGAGAATACATGCAAATGCTTTATTAAATGTTTTACAATATTTATATGCGCGAGTTTCATTACTCCATTTTTAAATGCTTTTGCAATATATATTTTTAGGACTGAGAATACATGCGCTGCTTTTATAAATGTTTTACGAAATAGACACAAGTAAACGAAACTACATTATATGGGTGAATGATCGAAATCGAATATGCCCCTTTTTATTAAGTCTGGTAATCTAAGAATTAGGGAACAGATACCCTAATTGACGCGAACTCTAAAGATAGATCTATCGGGCTCAACAAGCCCCATCCAAAGTACCGGATGCTTTAGTACTTCGAAATTTATATCATGTCCGAAGGAGGATCCCGGAATGATGGGGATATTCTTATATGCATATTGTGAATGTCGGTTACCAGGTGTTCAATCCATATGAATGATATTTTTGTCTCTATGCATGGGACGTATGTTTATGAGAAATGGAAATATGAAATCTTGTGGTCTATTAAAATGATGGAAATGATTATTTATGTTAAACTAATGAACTCACCAACCTTTTGGTTGACACTTTAAAGCATGTTTATTCTCAGGTATGAAAGAAATCTTCCGCTGTGCATTTACTCAACTTTGAGATATTACTTGGAGTCATTCATGACATATTTCAAAAGACGTTGCATTCGAGTCGTTTCGTTCATCAAGATTGTTATTAAATCAATTATAGTTAGATATATTATGAAATGGTATGTCTGTCGTCAACTTTCGATGAAATGAAAGATTGTCTTTTTAAAAACGAATGCAATGTTTGTAAAATGTATCATATAGAGGTCAAGTACCTCGCGATGTAATCAACTGTTGTGAATCGTTTATAATCGATATGGACTTCGTCCGGATGGATTAGGACGAGCCGCTTCATAACAAACCCCATTCAGGTTATGGATGGCTTTAGTACTTCGAGATTATTATACAGACGAGAGGTTCTGTTTGGGGATATTCTATGCATTAAGTTAATGTCGGTTACCAGGTGTTCAACATATGAATGATTTTTATCTCTATGCAGTTTGCGAAATGCCTGATATGAGATGTGTTTATAAAAATAAAAATCGTGTGGTCTATTATTATGATTGATAATTATATAGGTTAAACCTATAACTCACTAACGTTTTTGTTGATGTTTTAAGCATGTTTATTCTCAGATGATTGTTAAGAGCTTCAGCTGTTGCATACTAAATTAAGGACAAGATTTGGAGTTCATGCTTGTTTGATATTGTCTAAAAACTGCATTCGAAAGTTTTCTTTGTTGTAACATAATATTTATTGTAAACCATTATGTAATGGTCGTGTGTAAGCGTGATATTTTAGATTATCATTACTTAATAACCTAGGTTATGTCCTTTAAACCTTTGTCGATAAAATAAAATAAAGGTTATGGTTTATTTTAAAAACGAATGCAGTCTTTGAAAAACGTCTCATATAGAGGTCAAAACCTCGCAACGAAATCAATTAATATGAAACGTTCATAATTATTATGAACGGGACATATCATTATAGGGTTTAGATATTAGTGTTTAGAAATTTAGGGTTTAGATTTAGGATTTAGATTGAGTTTTTAACACGAACGGTTTAGAGTTTAGGGTTTAGGGTTTAGGGTCACATGAAAATATGAACATTTAAAAACAGACACTTTGTGATGAATGTTATTATTTTGGTGGTAAAACGCTCGAAGAAAAAAAATGAAAACATTCAATGCATTGAATGTTTTGATTCTGAGTTTTTTTAAGGGGTTAGAAATTAAGGTTTAGAAATTAGGTGGTTAAAAATTAGGGTTTAGCTATTAGGGTTTAGAAATTAAGGTTTTGGGTTTAGAAATTAGAGTTTAGAAATTAGAGTTTAGATTGAATATTTTAACACGAACGGTTTAGAGTTTAGGGTTTAAGGTTTAGGGACTAAACCTAAAGCATTAAACCCTAAACCCTAATCTCAATACCCTAAACTCTAAATCGGGCTAAATTTCGAAAAAACACTTCACACAAGATGAAAACAAAACGATGCAAATAAACACAGAATCAAAACATTCAATGCATTAAATGTTTTCATTTTTTTCTTCGAGTGTTTTACCACCAAAATAATAACATTCATCACAAAGTGTCTTTTTTAAATGTTCATATTTTCACCTAAACTTGATGTCTGAAAAAAAAAATTCGAAACAAAAGAAAAAAAATTTGCTTACCCCCAAAAAAGTGATCCCTTCTTGATTATGACAATATATATATATATATATATATATATATATATATATATATATATATATATATATATATATATATATATATATATATATATATATATAGTGGTAGGATCAAGGGGGAAGTAACCAATCGGGGGGAAGCGGGGGGAAGCAAAGTGTTTCCCTTTTTTTTTTTTTTTTTTTCGTTTTTTGAAAAAACTTTGTTCACGAACATTATAGATTGGATGAAAATATGAATATTTAATAAAGACACTTTGTGATAAATGTTTTTATTTTGGCGGAAAAACGCTCGAAGAAGTAATATATAACAATTATCGTGTTTTTCGAGCGTATGTCGAGGTTTTAGATATTAGGGTTTATATGGTTTAGATATTAGGGTTTAGAAATTTAGGGTTTAGGGTTTAGATTTAGGGTTTAGATTTAGGATTTAGATTGAGTTTTTAACACGAACGGTTTAGAGTTTAGGTTTTAGGATTTGGGGTTTTGGGTTTAGGGACTAAACCCAAAACACCAAACCCTAAACCCTAAACCCTAAACCCTAAACTCTAAATCGGGCTAAATTTTACTTCACAAAACATGAAGAAAAAAAACGTTAACATTCTTGACGATTAATATTACCTTGAATGTTATTTTTGTCGATCGTTTTTCCGCCTAAATAATAACATTCATCACGAAGTGTCATTTCTAAATGTTCATATTTTCGTGTGATCTTGATGCCTGAAAAAAAAATTCCAAAAAAACGAAAATAAATTTTTTTTTTTTTGCTTCCCCCCGATTGTTTTGCTTCTAAGTTTTTTTTTAAAGGGTTAGAAATTAGGTGGTTAAAATATATATTACATAAATGAATCTTAAGGGGTCGGACTCACGAGATATAATTGATATCACAATGTGACCTAGTGTTAACATCATGATATTTTCACAAATGTCACATTTTTATCTCACATTTTTAGACCTCACCAGTACACATTTTATGATGACAAAAAAAAAATTAAAAAAAATAAAAAAAATCAGAATTTCATGAGATTACTTAATTACATTTGTTATATCGGACATAAAATATTCAGGCATTCTTTGTATCGCAATGTTCTACAAGAAGTAGAAATGAGATAAAGCTGGAAAGGATTGACTGAATGTTAATTTTAGGCAGCTTTCGGTCTCTGTAAACTTAATGCAATATCTCTTACACAAGGAAAAAAAATAGTTCTCTCCATTTAAGGTAAACAAGGATACCCTTTTCAGTTTTCAGTTTACTCATATGTTAAATTTACATTGTAATTTACTGTATAAATCTATTCCTAATCAACTAACTGGGTCATGTTTTAGATCACTCAGGGTTGTTATAGGAAGCAATATTTCTACTTTATTGATGTTGAGTTATCATGGATGTCATGTTCTTTCTTCATAAATCGTAAAATGTATTAATAATAAAAACAAAAATCAAAGAATTGCTTGAAGTGATCTACTCTTCTGTTCGGCTGAAACTCCTTTCGGTTCGGTTTAAAGAGACGTCCAAGATTAAGCAGCTTTGAATTGCTTGGAAGATTGATTAATGCTTAGTTATTTAGCTATTGCTTTTTGTTTGCCTTGTTTGTGTTAGGCTTGGTTGGTTTCTTGGCTTTAGGGCTCTCCTAAAGCAGTTGTGCTTTTTGTTCTTGTTTCCTATTCTTTTATTATCTTTAATATTTAATAAAAGTTCGTCGGGTAACCTTTTACCAAAAAAAAACAAAAATCAAAGAATTGATGGGCTTTTGGGTAATGCATAAATGGTAGTGTGACAACGATGCAAAGATTTTGAAGCACAAAATTAGATTTGTGGACCATATTTGTGGGCTTTGTATGCTCCAACCAAATAGACTTCTCATAAAGCCCATATATCTTGCAAGTATTGTTTTCTATAAAGCTAATCATATTATATCAACAAAGCTAGTTTTTATCACTAATTCACTATCGTATTTAACACTAATATCTGATTGATAAATTTTTATATTCATCATTCCACTCTTATATGTACATGATAAATAAATTATATATTATACATATAGTTTTATAGTACTAAATGTTGTAAAGGATTCTTTGTTTCGGGTAATTTTTAAGATTTATATTTTTATCTAGATATCAAATACTAAAGGGTCTGGTTGAGAGTTCAAGTTTACGGTGTTTACCTTTCAAATATGGATATCAAATATTATTTTTACCAAATATTATTATCTTTTACGAGAGAACACCCAACCTAGGTATATAAATATGAGAGGGACCTATTAAACAAGTCTTTGTGAGTTTTTATTAGAAGCAATGAGTGTAATTACTCGTAATTATAGATAATATGTTGAATGTGATTTTGGTTACTAGACACTGTTATAAAATAAATATTACTCGGTTTTACATCTCAAATATATAATATCGACCGTACTTAAAGAAGATCATATACATTTTAACAATTTTTTTTTTTTATTTTTTTTTTATTTTTTTAATGATTTTATACATTTATTTAAATTTGGCTTTTGTTATATACTGCGTTGGTCAAATTAATTGGCAATGTAGTCAAATAGAGTCGAGCATTACTAGCCAAAAGTATTAAAGCCTAATGACGTAGTTATTTAAACTGCAACGTATAAAGTAATTAGGATCGTGGATTTGACTTGAGTGAGGGGCATGTGATTATGATTTTGCTAAGATTAGGTTACAGTATTTATTTTTTATAATCTAAATACCATATATACTAATATCAACCAAGTTTTTGGTCGTATTATATCTTGATTCATAGTAGTTTTGGCTAGGGAAGACTCATGTACAATGGACTATATTTAAAGGATAGAACATGTAAAAATTTTGGGGTCAAATTGGTATGAACAAAAACTTGAAGGCTTAACATGTAAGCTTTCAAATTAATATAATAATTACTAAATAAAATCCACCAAATTTTTTGACGGTATTTATCTTTTTTTCGTCGCGAGCCAGGTTTCTCCGTCATCACCATTTAACTCGAAGGGTTAGCATGTAAGCTTTCAAATTAATATAATAATTACTAAATAAAATCCACCAAATTTTTTGACGGTATTTATCTTTTTTTTCGTTTCGAGCCAGGTTTCTCCGTCATCAACGTTTAACTCGAAATAATTTTACGAACAAAACGCAACTAACTATATTCGAAACGGAGTTTTTTATTATATATAATAAACAAACTTAACTAATTATATCAAATGGATGAATAAAGCAAGTAGTAAGTTTTTGTATTTCTAAGGAAAAAAGACCCGAGTTCGAGTCCCCTGCCCCTTTTTCATTTGTTTGTAATTTTTTTATCTCAATTTTCGCTCAACTTTAATTCATAAAAGACGTTAGAAATGTTCCACCGTATTTGATTTTGATAGAAATAAGAAGAGAAAGTATTAACAAAAAGAACATTACTTTCAGAATTATCGTGTTTTCAAAATTTTCAAATTTATAACATTATATATGTATGTAATAAGTAGTAAACATATGTAGGAATTCTGTATATAAATATCGTGTGATACTACAAACAGATACCAAGCAACGTATATCCAAATGCAACCGCCGCAACGCGCGGTCCGAACACTTTCTAGTTTAATATATCAACAAACAAATGATGTCACTTAATACTGCGGAGTAATAGGTAGGAAGCACCCGTGTTGAGACGAGACAAACATTTTTTTTTTTTTTTTTTGTTTAAAAGAATTGAAGAAAGGTAATAAAATAGTTGAACTCGGCACCAGCTACTGGTCACTTGAGTTTGTACCAGCTACTGTTCACTTAAGTTTGTATTTTAACAAAAGTGATAAACCAATTTAGAAGAAAAGTTCGTATGAGAGTACTAGTTGTTTATATATGAAAAAATACGGAGCAATACATAGTCAAAATTAATGCAGTACTTGAAGGCATCGTTAACATATAATATGGTTTTTCTAACGAAAGTTATTAAAAGTTATCGTTAAGATACATAATGTATTGTACATAACGGTTAATATTGATATTTTTGTTTCAGTTATTACAACGTATAATATTTTAGCTTGACTATCATGTGTCCTAAAAACACAAATACACTCGAACTTTCATTTTATAATAATATAAATTATTATACTTATTTATTCATAGTGTTTAATCACAGTTTAAAATTAATTTTCAAAATTTTACTTCATTACATTTGATTGACAATTAACAAGTGATCCAAGGGCACAAGTTAGTTTTTTTTTCATAATATATCTATACATTTTGTCGATAAAACCTTAAGATTTTTTGTTAAAAAAATATACAATAACTAATTTTATGAGCCCGTCTATTACACGAAAATTGTAAATTTTTGTTTTCGCTAATGTAAATAACGATTTTGAGCCCGTACATTATACGAAAGTTGTAAATTTATGTTTTCGCAAATATAAATATCAGACTTTGAGTCCTTGCGTTGCACAATTATTAATAAGCGGGAAAGGTATACGTGTAATTATATCGAATGATTAAAGTATTTAAATGAATATGCAGTTACACTGTTCGATAACCTCTATTGGTATCATTGACGTATCAATTATAAAACTGACTATATTTGAAATTTATTAGTAATAAATTCAACCATATATATAATTTAGACATACTAACGGTGATTCATATAAATATAGGGAGTTCGGCAAAGTGAAAGTTTAAGAAAACTTCTAATGACATCCTTAAGGATTGTCATTAAAAATTAAGACATGCTTAATTAAATTGTACATCAATATTAATCACCACCCCATGAAAATAACTAGCACCAACTATCAAATTGTACTACTTTTTTTATGTATTAATTTACTCGGTACTCCTAGTGACAACCCCAAGGGTTGTCATTAGATAACTTCTTAATTTAATTAATGATGGTAAAAGATGTGTATAAATAAAGAAAAAGTTAAATACTAACCATAATTTAAAAAAAAATCTATACTATCATATAAATCTATAAAATGATGATCTCATAAATAATAATAATTATTCAAGTTTAAAAAAATTTCAAAAAAATAATTCTAAACCCCTCATGATTATGTCATTAAAATAATTAATTATTTATAATATAAATATTAACATGTTAATTGTATAATATATGAAGCATTATGTACTATCTTTTACAAAACACCCAATGAACACATATACAAACTTTGAAGCATATTGTACAACCTTCATATAATAATTGTATCTTAGTTTTTTAAAAAAAAATTAAAGAGACATTTGTTATTACTAATAATTATTATTGAAAATATAAATACTCAATTTTAGAGCAAATTTTATAATTATTATATCATTATTATTGTTTAAATATAGGTTCTTTTTACGGGATTAATTACGTTACATATATATATGCGAAATACACGTCTCAATAAAACGTTGTAATGTAGCTTTTATGACTAGAAAAAATAATATGTGTATTGAAAATTGAAAGAAAGTGGTGGGAGAATATATGTAGTTCATTTACTTTAACTAAGTTAAATATATCAATATTTTTGCAAAAACAGCGACATGTTTCTTAGTCAGAATCTGTGATTCCACGGGTCATTAAACTAAATGACTTTAGCATTTACGTTCACTTAATACCTAAACATATCATTAAAATATTTCGTTTAAACAAACCCGTGATTCCACGGGTCATTTCACTAGTAAAATGGCAATTAACGAAACACGTGATATAACGTATAGAAGATAGATAATAATATCTTTCAATGTTACCTTTACATCTCATTGACAACGTTAGTTTATAAGAGGGGTGGCACACAAATTTAGAATAGTAGAAACAAGTTATATGATTTATAATGGTGTATCATAAGGGATACATGCATAAAAAACATCGTTTTATACAAAAGAAAAGATCGAAAAGCATAAAAAATAGTAATTTTGGACCATTTTTAGCATTATCCTTCCAGCGCTCAGAAGCCGCCTAGCGTCATGAGTAAGCCCTACAGGCAGCTTCTATGCTTAAGCCCTTTGATTAGACGCGTGAGCGGCACACAGCCACGTCAGCCCACGCCAAAGGCAGTTCCGGATATATATTGCCTAACTAAATTAATCAGCATTTGACACGTGTTTTCGAGAATTTGGGACATTTTACGCCTATAAATAGACCCCTTGGGTCACCACATTAAACACCTGAACTTTGGGAGCAGAGAATACACTTTCTCTCTCACACAGTACTTTCTCACTCTAAACTTTAACCGCTTAGCAACAGAACGCTACACGGACCAACCTCAGCTTGGTCCAAAGACTGATTGAGGTCATTTCACGGATTTCTCATCCATGTTTTGGGTCTGCAGGGATCCAATCCCGAGTGCAAACATCAGTCGACAATATATCGCTCAACGCTAGGCTGTTATAGTACTGTACTGGTACCTTTCACCAGCTATACGAAAAATAGTACCAACATATGGCGCCATCCGTTTTGAAGAACACCAAGAACGCAAAAGCAACTGACATGACTTCAACACGAACACCACTTAACCCAATTACTAAAACCTTATCGAGAACATATCAGTTAACCAATTAACTTTGGAAGAATCTTCAATTGAAGAAGAGGATCAAGTGAATGCTGATGCACCAGAAGAACATGTTAATGAAACAGTAACACGATTGCTAGAAAACATTACTGGATAACTCCAAGGGGAGAGTGTGGAAAGCAAGGCGGGGGAAGCACAACATCTCTTTTAAAAGAACATCCGATGTAAACACCAAGCATACAAGTAAAGGGAAAGCAATTTCCAAACAATAATTGTCCAATCTATTCAATCAGTTAAATACTTTGGTGGATGATTCTGAGCATGAGTGTAATGATGAAGGTTTTCTGGAAAATACATGAGCGGAAGAACAACCATTCATGTTCGAGGAAATGGTAGGAAAGTTGTTGGATGGGATCTTGACAAAAACGGCGCCATTGAAATACAAACAAAAGCTAGCGCAGCCTGCCATCCGTTCAATGGCAGTGGATAAGTTGTTTGCTTTAATCACTGGAAAAGAAGCTATTAAGCCTCCAGCTATGGCAGAATCAACTCAGTGTTTTTTCACTCGAATTACAGAGTATCCACTTCCAAGAAACCTAGGGATACCATCTATTGGTGTTTATGATGGAATGACTAATCCAGATGATTTCCTTACTATGTTTGAAGGAGTTATGAGATTGCAACATTGGGAGGATGAGGTTGCATGTCATATGTTTCCCTATGATATTGCAGAAGATGGCAAGAGGAATGGTTTGCAAGTCTTCCGCCCAGGAGCATTACCAGTTTTCTTGATTTAAGAGCCAAATTTGTTATGCAATACCAATGTCTGAGGAGTTGCACATTGTCACATCTAGATGCGTATGAAATTACTATGCATTAGAATGGGTCTCTAAGCAACTTTATGAAGCATTATACTATTGAATGTCAGAAAATACCTGATATACCAGAATCTCAGCTTGTATCTGGTTTCATCTTCTGCCTTGACCAGCGTCGATTTTTAATTTTGGTTCACGCATTACGATATGATGTTCCAAAAACATTACATCAAGCGTTGAAAGTAGCACATAAACATTTGAGAGCTAGACAAATGGGACATCCCCGAGTTGAAAGGAATTACAGGCAACAGAACGGAGGACGATATCCGAATGACAACTACCAAAGACATCGTGGTTATGACAATGGTTATCAAAGGCAACAACATGGTTGGAGGGGCAATAATCACCCAAATGATAGCTATCATCATCGCAGACCATTAGAAAGGCATCCGCTCATCATGGCTTTAACAAAAACACCAAGAAAATTGTGTTCACTTAACTTATCAAAGAAATTTTCAATCCACCAGCACCAATAGAAAATTTCTAATGACAACCCCAAGGATTGTCACTAAAAATTAAGACATGCTTACTTAAATTGTACATCAATATTAATCACCCACCCCATGAAAATAACTAGCACCAACTATCAAATTGTACTACTTTTTTATGTATTAATTTACTCGGTACTGCTAGTGACATTAGAAAACTTCTTAATTTATATAATGATGGTAAAAGATGTGTATAAATAAAAAAAAAAGTTAAATACTAACCATAAAATAAAAAAAATCTATACTATCATATAAATCTATAAAATGATGATGTCATAAATAATGATTATTCAAGTTTAAATAATTTTTTAAAAAAATTCTAAACCCCTCATGATGATGTCATTAAAATAATTAATTATTTATAATAGAAATATTAACATGTTAATTGTATAATATATGAAGCATTATGTACAATCTTTTACAAAACACCTCAGGAACACATATACAAACTTTGAAGCATATTGTACAACCTTCATATAATAATTGTATCTTAGTTTTTAAAAAAAATTTAAAGAGACATGTGTTATTACTAATAATTATTATTGAAAATATAAATACTCAATTTTAGAGCAAATTTTATTATTATTATTATATCATTATTATTATTTAAATATAGGTTCTTTTTACGGGATTAATTACGTTACATATATATGCGAAATACATGTCTCAATAAAACGTTGTAATGTAGCTTTTATGATGTGTAATGAAAATTGGAACAAAGTTATGAGAGAATATATGTAGTTCATTTATTTTAACTAAGTTAATTATATCAATATTTTTGTAAAAACAGCGACAAGTTTCTTAGTCAGAATATGTGATTCCACGGGTCATTAAACTAAATGACTTTAGCATTTACGTTCACTTAATACCTAAACATATCATTAAAATATTTTGTTTAAACAAACCCGTGTTCCACGGGTCATTTCACTAGTAAAATGGCAATTAACGAAACACTTGATATAACGTATAGAAGATAGATAGATAGATAGATAGATAGATAGATAGATAGATAGATAGATAGATAGATAGATAGATAGATAGATAGATAGATAGATAGATAGATAGATAGATAATATCTTTCAATGTTACCTGATATGGCTGAAACGGACGGTTTTTATTTGCGCGGTGTCGTTAGGCCGCGGCTCGCCAGGATCAGCCACTCGTGGGCGAGGGTACAGTTTTAAATTTATATTTAGCGGGGCCTAAATCTTACTACTCCTTATGAGTAAGGGAAGTCTGACCTAGAGTCGTATTTTTGAGATATCAGTAACATCGAACCTATATTTTAGCCTAAGATAGTTAGGGAGTAGTAAATATTTATTTTGGGATTTTCTAGTTTAAGATAGATAAAGTAAATGCGATAAAATTTGTAATTCAGCTAAGGTTAAAGTAAGTGCATACTATGACTTCATCATTTATTCTGCCGAGATTATGGAATGCTGGCTCATGAATAGGCAGAGGCCTTGTATTCATTACACTAGTCCTAAACGCCCCTGTCATAAGACATGGCACTGGGTACTGCGTTAGGCTTGAAGATTCTGAATAGACAGCAACGTCCCTTACCCCCGACGCCCGTGCAGTCTGACTACACTCATACACGTTCAGACTGCTCATCCAATTGAGCGACTCGGTTGGGTGACGTATTAACATTCCAAAATGGTCTAAACTTTCTTAAGCATAATAGAATACATGGTTTACCATATCCGAGAGACGTGATGTGCTTCAATGCTTTCGTTAATGATTGGTAAAAGATAGTTAGACCCTTAAAAAGAGTTCAATCATAAATAACACCATGGCCAAGTCTAAATGACTTCCATGAACACGTTCGGTTATCCTCACGGTCCAATCCTTTATGTGTCTAAACAAACAGTTCCTTAATTAACTAAGAATCCCTCAAGCGGGGTGCAATGCTTGAGACCGCGTTATGGTGCATGTGATGACCCGGGAATTTCCGACCAAATTTAAACTTAAACTTTATATGAAATTGACATGATAAGCAAAGTCTGTTATGTTGCGTCTTAAAAATTCTTGAACTATTTAGATGGATTCAATTGACCCTTGAATATTCCCGACGATTCACAAACAACTAATTGTAAATATATATATATATATATATATATATATATATATATATATATATATATATATATATATATATATATATATATATATATATATATATATATATATATATATATATATATATATATATGAAATTTGATATGTACAAGTAATATTAATATTACTATAGGAACATGTAACTTATTATATCTTCAACATATTACTAACTTTAACCATTAAAAATTATTAATAATATCAGTCAAATTATCAAGAAACACTATTATCATATACTAATAAAATTATTATTATTATTATGATTGTTATTGTTAATATCATTATTATAACTAGTAGTAAGATTATAATTTTAATTATTATTATGATTAATATATTTGTTATTACTAAAAATTCTCATTATTATTTAAATTTATTAATATCTATACTTTTAACACTTTTATCATTAATTTTATTGTTTCTAGTGTTATTCTGATATTATTACTACTATAAATTCTATTATTATCATTCTTAGTATTTTTAATATTAATATGTATTATTATTATTAATATTATTATTATTCTTTAATATTAATTATAATTATATATATAAAAGTAGATGAAGAAAAGTAATCAACTCCATATTCTTTTCTAATGCTGTAGTGATTGTCCTTCTGCCCAAATAAATCGTACCAATCAATTCTAATAAGAACAAGATTGGTTAACAATCATAATCAATTTGCATCTTAATTTTCCTCTTATTTTGCTTTCTGTCTATTTCATGACTATATTCCGTTACATATCTACATCCAATAATCACTACACTACAATTATAACTAATGATAAATATTACAATTCAACTAATTACTTAGCAAAACCCATCGAACCACCACTCTCTTTCTTATCCTCTTTTCAAATGACAAAACCTTCATTGAAGGGTGCTGCTGCTCGATCTGACTTCCTGTTACAAAGAATGTGACACAATGAAGTTGATAAATGATAACCGATGATGTTCCTCCTGCCTTCTGTTCGGTTTCTTTACTCACCATCGAAAAACACACAAAACAAGCATCCATCGAAACCACCTATTGTTGCTACTGTCTTCTAACTTTTCTGTTATTTGAAACCCATCCAACAAAAACACCCTTGAAGCTGTGCTACTGTTCCTATTTCTGGTTCGATTGTTTCAGCTCAAACATCACCTTCTTTTATCATCAAAACCGAAACCCACTTATTCTAATTTTTATTATTCGATTGCAGAAATCTTTGTTTCCCTAATTGACAAAGACTAAGCCATCATCAAGTTTATCTTGTTAGTTGCTATTCGTGATTAATTATCTTTTTATTTCATTGGAACGACACCACTCAACCATCTCCATTAAATCACCAAGAAAATCATCGACAACCTATCATCACCACTGCCGTGACAGCCATCACCATGACCACATACGATCTACTGCTGTTGTAACAGTAAAATCATCACAACATCACCACCATCGAAAACCTGTTATTTTTACTCAGCTATTTATGCTAGTTACAGTCAAGAAACCCCATCCGAACCCCAACTGTAAATGATCGCTGCTCCTGTTCGAATAATTATGTATACAGATAATATAGAGGAATTTTAGAAATTAGGGGAACATCATTTAATCAATAACTTACTTGAAACAATTGTTCGATTGATTACTTGATTGATGAGGGATGAAGAATTGCGAGAATATTGAAGACTGATGATGATCTCGAAGGGTGATGATAAACGTGATATTGTTTCCTGCGATCTGCTATTCTCGATCTATTTCTGAACCGACAACAGAAACATACAGTGTATAAATAAACCGTTTTTTCCCAGCCGCCTCTCCATCCTAGTCTAATTAGATCGGGCTCCTTTTTATTTTGCTGTTGGGCCGTAATGGCTATTAGGCCGAAGAGTTTAAGTACAAGAAGAAACAGTGGAGGCCGGGATATATATCTATAGTTAGGAATTAAATCATGAAAAAGAAATGGATCGATGGTTGGTGAGGGTGTCGGGGTAGCAAGTGGTCCTGGGTTCAATCCACAGCAGCGTCGTTTTTTTAAAACCTACTCTTTTGAAGGTATAACTAATTTTATTACTAGTATTTCTTGTTATTAATACTATTAGTATCATTGTTGTTAGTATTATGTTAAATATTATTAATACCATTAATATAACTAAAAATATTATCTTTATTGTTATTATTAATATTATCATTAGTTATTATAATTATTAACACCATTATTATTATTATGGTCACCATTATTAGTATTATTATTATCATTAAAAATTATTATTATTATTATTGGTATTACTAAGTATCACTAAGTAATAGTACTATCAGTATTATTATTATTATTATTAAGAATTATATTTAGTAACATCCTTAATGTTAATATTAGTAGTACCAATATGATTAAAACTATCATCTTAGCATAATATTCATTACTAATATTATTACTATTAAAAGTAGTATTTTTAATACCATTAACATTATTATTACTATACGTATTACTAAATTTATTAAAATTATTGTTACTATTAGTTATTGATATCATGATTAGTATTATCAATTTTATTATAAATGATACAATTTATTGATACTTTCATAAATATTAGTATTAATACTATTTTAAAAATAATAGAATTATTATTATTAACATAAGTATATTATTAATGCTACTATCATTATATTTATCATCACTAATATTAACTTAGCATAATTAGGACTACTGTTTTGATAAACAAATGAAATATATATATATAAATGTATTTATCACATATAACATAACAAAATATTTTTTTTATATATAAAATGAATATATGAAACATAAATATATTATGATATAGTTAATAAGTTATATATACAAAAACTTATTCGATTACGATTATGGGTATTAATATATATATACAAATGATATAGGTTCGTGAATCCGAGACCAACCCTATACTTGTTCAATGTCGTTCTATGTATTTTTACTACAAAATACATTAGGTGAGTATCATTTGCCTTTTTACCCTTTATATTTTTGGGCTGAGAATACATGCGTAACTTTTATAACTGTTTTACGAAATAGACACAAGTAGTCGAAATTACATTCTATGGTTGAATGATCGAAACTGAATATGCCCCTTTTTAGTCTGGTAATCTAAGAATTAGGGAACAGACACCCTAATTGACGCGAATCCGAAAGATAGATCTATCGGGCCCAACAAGTCCCATCCAAAGTACCGGATGCTTTAGTACTTCGAAATTTATATCATGTCCGAAGGAGGATCCCGGAATGATGGGGATATTCTTATATGCATATTGTGAATGTCGGTTACCAGGTGTTCAATCCATATGAATGATATTTTTGTCTCTATGTATGGGACGTATGTTTATGAGAAATGGAAATATGAAATCTTGTGGTCTATTAAAATTATGAAATGATTATTTATGTTAAACTAATGAACTCACCAACCTTTTGGTTGACACTTTAAAGCATGTTTATTCTCAGGTATGAAAGAAATCTTCTGCTGTGCAATTGCTCATTTTAAAGATATTACTTGGAGTCATTCATGACCTATTTCAAAAGACGTTGCATTCGAGTCGTTGAGTTCATCAAGATTATTATGAAGTCAATTATAGTTAGATATTATAAAATGGTATGCATGCCGTCAACTTTCGATGTAATGAAATATTGTCTTTTCAAAAACGAATGCAATGTTTGTAAAATGTATCATATAGAGGTCAAGTACCTCGCGATGTAATCAACTGTTGTGAATCATTTATAATCGATATGGACTTCGTTCGGATGGATTAGGACGGGTCTTCACAGATGGTATCAGAGCGGTGGTCTTAGCGAACCAGGTCTTGCATTAGTGTGTCTAACTGATAGTCGTTAGGATGCTTTAGTGAGTCTGGACTTCGACCGTGTCTGCATGTCAAAAGTTTTGCTTATCATTTTTGTCGGAAATCATCTGCTTATCATCCTTAGGAAATTACCTGCTCATTATTCTTAGTCTAGACACGTTTTACTGCATTGACTGCATGAATAGTGTATAGACAAAATTCATATCTTAGCGTATCTGTTACTGTAGACCTTGCCTGATATCTCTCGTAAATTTCTCCGTAATTTAAGGGATCCTGGTATTATATATATATCTATGCATATTATGCATTGAGAATACATCCAACTATCAATTGCTGTCACTAAACTCTTCATACCAAAAATCTTTTCTGTGATCGCGTAAGATGGCCTCTACGAATCGACCACGTTCCTCTGACTCTGAAGACAACGTGACAGGAGCACACCAACCAATCAACTACCGTGATTACTGGAGAAAATGGGGGTGGGTTCGTGACATACTCACCCTATGGAGAAGGAAAGAAGGTACTCCATATCATGAACCGAATCTACCACCTAACCTTGGAGAACTTGACCCGCTCACCAGCGAAACTGTTCGCAACACTGTTTATACCCTTTTTGCCAGAATGTTTCGTCTTGAGACTGCCATTAACGGAACTAGAGAAGATATCCGATCTCTACCTCACACTGATAACCAACCAGGGTTAGTAGAAGAAGTTAAAGAACTCCGAGCTCGAGTGTTAACTTTAGAGAGCACGGTACACAATTTGCAAGCACCGGCAGTATCACCAACACCAGTAACATCACCAGACTCAGCACCAACGGCACCAGTACCACCAACAACCCAAGTTTCAACATCACACGCGTCAACATCTCATTCCGTACCTCGAGTATATTCATCGTTCTACGTATCGTTCTACATCAATTATCTTCATCCTTCATGGCGATTAAGTAATCTCTAATATTTTAGAGATTATGTATTCTAGTTCTAACGATAAATCAAATGAGATTAATATCATATTAACTCATTAAATCCATGATTTACATCTGAAGAAAATATATATGTATATATGTTTTCATAAAGATTGTAATTAGAAATTCTTTTGTACAAACTATTAATGGTGAAAATATTTTAACGGGTAGGTAATACCCGAGGAAATATTTATCTTTCATATTAACATGTTATACTGTACATTCTTCAAATCCGATTCAACAGTCATTTACTATCCCATTTACATCCACCGATGCATGTATCCGTTCACCACAGAATAACCATTTTCATTCGAATTTCATATTGGATTTTGACCTATCAGAATCCAACAAGTGGCATAATGAAGAAAAACATTTGACAAAATAAAATTTGTTAGAAACAAACAAATTAACTATGAGAAATTTTGTTAAGAATTCACGCTAACTGTTCCTAGCTAATTGTTCCTAGCTAAATGATTTCATTTTATTTATCGCAATTTAATTATCGCAATTTACATTCTCGCAATTTTATTTATCGTCATTTAATTTCTGTTATTTACTTTATGCACTTTATTTATCGTCATTTAATTTCTGTTATTTATTTTTACGCACTTTAAATATCGGGACATGTATTCAAGGTTTTGACATATTATATCGACGCATATATATATGTATATTATTTGGAATAACCATAGACACTCTATATTCTGTAATGATCGAGTTCGCTATACAGGGTTGAGGTTGATTCTATAATAATATATATACTTTGAGTTGTGATCGAGTCTGAGACATGTACACGGGTCACGATACGTATTAATTAATTCGAATATTATATATTAAACTATATATGAATTATTGGACTGTTAACTGTGGACTATCAACATTGGACAATTAAAATGAATTAAAATATTGATTATAATATATGAAACTAAACTATTCTTCAAGTTGCCATTTGATTTCATCTTAAACCTCATTTGAATCTTGACGATTACAATCTACGTTCAAACCTTTCATAATTCTTGAAAACACCTCAATCGAGAGGATAAACCAACCGTACTTCATCTACGGAAGAAAAGATTGATGCATATAGTTATGCACCTGAAAACACTTTGAACCTGAGTAAACGCTTAAAACGTATATGTGCTAGCTCCTTTGGCGTTGTTATTACCGAAATTAATTTTACAATCCCTCTCCAAATTAGCCAATTTCGTCACAGCTCCAGCAAATCAACTTCGACTCTTCGTTTGAAACAACCTTATTATAACTATGTTATATATGCGTGCTCTTTTATTGTTACCGGGGAACCTTTCATATTCCACCATGTTACCATCAGCGTTTAATCATCTAAAAACACAATTCTCTTGAAACTACTTCGGAATGATAACCGGTGATTCAGATATCGTAGCATTAAATGCAGAGGAAACAGAAAAATTGTAGATGGTCTAAACGGACAACAGTTTGATGATAAAGAATAGTATGTTGGAAAAGCTCAGAACAGTTGGAACTGGAAAACGGATTGAGCTAACCACGAAGGAGACCAAGGACAAACACAAGGACCATACCATATATTCAAAGAATCCAGGTAATTCTGAATCCGATGAAACCTTCAACGAATATCTTGCTCCGTACTCATATTAAAATCTTGCTTAAAATCTTTCTTCATCAACCATCGGACTTAGAAATCCCAAAATATCATCATAAATATCTTCGATATTTCTGAGGATATTTTCATAACTCTTCTTGTCCGAAATTTTATACCTCTTCGTGCTATCTGTATTACATTATATTGAAAACTGTTATAGTTTTCAATATTCTGTAACATCTAGGTATAAATTATGAATGAATTCTGGAAAAGTGTTGGGGACTGAAGCATGAGTTAGTATAATATAATGACACTTGATCAACGTGATTATATTACAGTAATTCATGCTGAGTTTCAAATGGAACATGATGATTAACAGAACATACCGTCATCATGTGCCATTTACACGACTCTTACATTCTACTCAATCTTCAAATATATTAAGAACATACCTTCTTGATAGTTCTATCTTTCCGGACATTCTGGTAATTTATCAAATCAAGATCGTGCCATTACTATTTCCTTCTTAAAACATTAACTATGTTCGTCCAAAAAACTTCATATACGAATTCTGGACCATCACATGCGATGCTTAATGGCAAGAAGAGGAAACGAAAGAATGAAGTTTCGAAGTGTAAATTGGAGGTATAAATTGCAACAAATAGGAGAAAGCATTAACTATGGATGACAATGATTATAGTAAACAGAGGCATGGACTTCGAAGAATAAGGAAAAATATAAATCCCGACAACAACACATAAGTTACAAACTGTGTATATCAATACATATTGCAACGTAAAGACACGGGAAAATTAATAGCACTATAACCCCAAGGTAATAGTAAAAGTAAACAAAATCCTCCGGTGGTAGATGAAAGAGAAGAATGACAGATATGAAGGTTAAAAGTATATTAAGGATCAAAATGGAAGGGAGCATATTAATGAATGCTATAAAGTATGAATCAAGGGAGAAAGAATAGAAGATGTGAGTTGTGGAAAATAAGGAAACGACGGGGGTAGATTTATAATAGAATATCTGACATAGAAATCAAAACAAATGATCGCATTTAAAGAGGATCCAAATTTCCTAAATCGCCGAAGAACCAAATTTTATTACAAAGATTTTCACTAATTCCCTTGAACTCCGGAAATCAACCCTATCTACGCCAAAAGATTTGACGAATCTCTATTTACTCATTTCACTCTTTTATGATAGCTTCATTCGTGCTCTTCGAATAATCGAATTATTTTATCTGTATTATTCAATAATGATAAAACTATATTTATCAGCTCATATTCGTCAGGAAAATATATTCATTGTTAGCCATGATGACCTCACTCAAATTTCGGGACGAAATTTCTTTAACGGGTAGGTACTGTGATGACCCGGGAATTTCCGACCAAATTTAAACTTAAACTTTATATGAAATTGACACGATAAGCAAAGTCTGTTATGTTGCGTCTTAAAAATTCTTGAACTATTTAGATGGATTCAATTGACCCTTGACTATTCCCGACGATTCACGAACAACTAATTGTAAATAGATATATATATATATATATATATATATATATATATATATATATATATATATATATATATATATATATATATATATATATATATATATATATATGAAATTTGATATGTACAAGTAATATTAATATTACTATAGGAACATGTAACTTATTATATCTTCAACATATTACTAACTTTAACCATTAAAAATTATTAATAATATCAGTCAAATTATCAAAAAACACTATTATCATATACTAATAAAATTATTATTATTATGATTATGATTATTATTGTTATTATCATTATTATAGCTAGTAGTAAGATTATAATTTTAATTATTATTATGATTAATATATTTGTTATTACTAAAAATTCTCATTATTATTTAAATTTATTAATATCTATACTTTTAACACTTTTATCATTAATTTTATTGTTACTAGTGTTATTATGATATTATTACTACTATAAATTCTATTATTATTATTCTTAGTACTTTTAATATTAATATGTATTATTATTATTAATATTATTATTATTATTATTATTATTCTTTAATATTAATTATAATTATATATATAAAAGTAGATGAAGAAAAGTAATCAATTCCATATTCTTTTCTAATGCTGTAGTGAATGTCCTTCTGCCCAAATAAATCGTACCAATCAATTCTAATAAGAACAAGATTGGTTAACAATCATAATCAAGTTGCATCTTAATTTTCCTCTTATTTTGCTTTCTGTCTATTTCATGACTATATTCTGTTACATATCTACATCCAATAATCACTACACTACAATTATAACTAATGATAAATATTACAATTTAACTAATTACTTAGCAAAACCCATCGAACCATCACTCTCTTTCCTCTCCTCTTTTCAAATGACAAAACCTTCATTGAAGGGTGCTGCTGCTCGATCTGACTTCCTGTTACAAAGAATGTGACACAATGAAGTTGATAAATGATAACCGATGATGTTCCTCCTGCCTTCTGTTCGGTTTCTTTACTCACCATCGAAAAACTCACAAAACAAGCATCCATCGAAACCACCTATTGTTGCTACTGTCTTCTAACTTTTCTGTTATTTGAAACCCATCCAACAAAAACACCCTTGAAGCCGTGCTACTGTTCCTGTTTCTGGTTCGATTGTTTCAGCTCAAACATCACCTTTTTTTATCATCAAAACCGAAACCCACTTGTTCTAATTTTTATTATTCGATTGCAGAAATCTTTGTTTCCCTAATTGAAAAAGACTAAGCCATCATCAAGTTTATCTTGTTACTTGCTATTCGTGATTAATTATCTTTTTATTTCATTGGAACGACACCACTCAACCATCTCCATTAAATCACCAAGAAAATCATCGACAACCTATCATCACCACTGCCGTGACAGCCATCACCATGGCCACATATGATCTACTGCTACTGTAACAGTAAAATCATCACAACATCACCACCATCGAAAACCTGTTATTTTTACTCAGCTATTTATGCTAGTTACAGTCAAGAAACCCCATCCGAACCCCAACTGTAAATGATTGCTACTCCTGTTCGAATAATTATGTATACAGATAATATAGAGGAATTTTAGAAATTAGGGGAACATCATTTAATCAATAACTTACTTGAAACAATTATTCGATTGATTACTTGATTGATGAGGGATGAAGAATTGCGAGAATATTGAAGACTGATGATGATCTCGAAGGGTGATGATAAACGTGATATTGTTTCCTGCGATCTGTTATTCTCGATCTATTTCTGAAGCGACTACAGAAACATACAATGTATAAATAAACCGTTTTTTTCCCAGCCGCCTCTCCATCCTAGTCTAATTAGATCGGGCTCCTTTTTATTTTGCTGTTGGGCCGTAATGGCTATTAGGCCGAAGAGTTTAAGTACAAGAAGAAACAGTGGAGGCCGGGATATATATCTATAGTTAGGAATTAAATCATGAAAAAGGAAATGGATCGATGGTTGGTGAGGGTGTCAGGGTAGCAAGTGGTCCTGGGTTCAATCCACAGTAGCGTCGTTTTTTTAAAACCTACTCTTTTGAAGGTATAACTAATTTTATTACTAGTATTTCTTGTTATTAATACTATTAGTATCATTGTTGTTAGTATTATGTTAAATATTATTAATACCATTAATATAACTAAAAATATTATCTTTATTGTTATTATTAATATTATCATTAGTTATTATAATTATTAACACCATTATTATTATTATGGTCACCATTATTAGTATTATTATTATCATTAAAAATTATTATTATTATTATTGGTATTACTAAGTATCACTAAGTAATAGTACTATCAGTATTATTATTATTATTATTAAGAATTATATTTAGTAACATCCTTAATGTTAATATTAGTAGTACCAATATGATTAAAACTATCATCTTAGCATAATATTCATTACTAATATTATTACTATTAAAAGTAGTATTTTTAATACCATTAACATTATTATTACTATACGTATTACTAAATTTATTAAAATTATTGTTATTATTAGTTATTGATATCATGATTAGTATTATCAATTTTATTATAAATGATACAATTTATTGATACTTTCATAAATATTAGTATTAATACTATTTTAAAAATAATAGAATTATTATTATTAACATAAGTATATTATTAATGCTACTATCATTATATTTATCATCACTAATATTAACTTAGCATAATTAGGACTACTGTTTTGATAAACAAATGATATATATATATATATATATATATATATATATATATAACATAACAAAATATTTTTTTTATATATAAAATGAATATATGAAACATAAATATATTATGATATAGTTAATAAGTTATATATACAAAAACTTATTCGATTACGATTATGTGTATTAATATATATATATACAAATGATATAGGTTCGTGAATCCGAGACCAACCCTATACTTGTTCAATGTCGTTCTATGTATTTTTACTACAAAATACAATAGGTGAGTATCATTTGCCTTTTTACCCTTTATATTTTTGGGCTGAGAATACATGCACAACTTTTATAACTGTTTTACAAAATAGACACAAGTAGTCGAAATTACATTCTATGGTTAAATGATCGAAACTGAATATGCCCCTTTTTAGTCTGGTAATCTAAGAATTAGGGAACAGACACCCTAATTGACACGAATCCTAAAGATAGATCTATCGGGCCCAACAAGTCCCATCCAAAGTACCGGATGCTTTAGTACTTCAAAATTTATATCATGTCCGAAGGAGGATCCCGAAATGATGGGGATATTCTTATATGCATATTGTGAATGTCGGTTACCAGGTGTTCGATCCATATGAATGATATTTTTGTCTCTATGCATGGGACGTATGTTTATGAGAAATGGAAATATGAAATCTTGTGGTCTATTAAAATTATGAAATGATTATTTATGTTAAACTAATGAACTCACCAACCTTTTGGTTGACACTTTAAAGCATGTTTATTCTCAGGTATGAAAGAAATCTTCCGCTGTGCAATTTCTCATTTTAAAGATATTACTTGGAGTCATTCATGACCTATTTCAAAAGACGTTGCATTCGAGTCGTTGAGTTCATCAAGATTATTATTAAGTCAATTATAGTTAGATATTATAAAATGGTATGCATGCCGTCAACTTTCGATGTAATGAAATATTGTCTTTTCAAAAACGAATGCAATGTTTGTAAAATGTATCATATATAGGTCAAGTACCTCGCGATGTAATCAACTGTTGTGAATCATTTATAATTGATATGGACTTCGTCCGGATGGATTAGGACGGGTCTTCACAGTGCTGTGTACTGGTCAACACTAACCGTGTTCCATGGCCTTACTTAACAGAGGTACAGCTTACAACAACCGTTGTGCTTCAGCGTGCACGTACGAAGTTTATATGCTTGGTGACTACACTAGCATGGTCTGGGACCGACAATGTACTAAGGGTCTAGTCAGATGTTTCACTATGAAAGAGTCCTTAGTCGGAATCCAAAGCTTGATAGAATTACTACAACCGGTGTGCCTCAGTCAATCTTACGTTGTATCCGATAGACTTCTCTTACCAAGGGGTGACACAGATAGTGTACTCTGAATCGGGGTTCGCGACTTCCCAATAACAGAGCCTATAACTACGTTCTATTAGTTGTAAAAGCGATTGAGTTTAAAGCATATTCGGAAAGCATTTCAACAGCATACACAAACCATAATATTATTCTGGCATTATAACTGCTTACATCATAGCATACACTAAAGATAACTACTCGCTAATTGGAGTTTTGTAGGCTGTTCTAAAAGCCTAGAGTGCATCCTCCAATTTCATGGACCATTTCTTCGGATTTGATCCTACGGTTTTCTCTAGAATACGTTTTAAAGCTCGGTTGGTATTTTCAACTTGTCCACTTGTTTGTGGATGATAAGCAGTGGAGATTTTATGAGTTACTCCATATCTTTTAAGAACTTTCTCAAGTTGATTGTTACAAAAATGAGTACCCCGATCACTTATTAAATCTTTCGGTGTTCCGAACCTAGCAAAAAGACGTTTTAAAAAGTTGACTAATCAATGGCAACGAGAATGTAGAGATTATTATGAGATTTTGGAAATGGACCCATAAAGTCAATACCTCAAATGTCAAATACTTCACATACTTGAATGACATTTTATGGCATTTCATCACGTTGACTTATTTTTCCGGCCCTTTGACAACCATCACAGGATTTGCAAAGAAGGTGTGCGTCTTTGAAAATTGTAGGCCAATAGAATCCAGCATCGTAAACTTTTCTTGCTGTGAGCTGAGGCCCATAATGCCCTCCTGTTGGTCCTGTGTGACAATGGTTTAAGATTTGACTGGCTTCGTCTCTGAATACACATCGGCGTATTATTCCATCAGGACAACTTTTAAACAAATGTGGATCTTCCCAGAAATAGTGTTTTATATCACTGAAGAATTTCTTTCGTTTTTGGTACGATAATCCCTTTTTAAGGAATCCACATACTAAGTAGTTTGCATAGTCTGCAAACGATGAAATTTCATTATAATCTATCTTCAATAGATATTCATCAGGAAAGTTGTCTTGTATGACCGATTCATTTAGAACTTCTAATTCTGGATTTTCAAGACGAGAAAGATGATCAGCGGCGAGATTTTCTGCTCCTTTTTTATCTTGAATTTCAATATCGAACTCTTGTAAGAGTAAGATCTAACAAATTAATCGTGGTTTGGCATCTTGTTTCGAAAATACGTATCTAAGAGCAGAATGGTCGGTATAGACCACCGTTTTAGCTAGAACGAGATATGAACGAAATTTGTCAAAAGCAAAGACAATAGCAAGGAGTTCTTTTTCAGTAGTTATGTAATTCGTTTGTGCTCCTTGTAACGTCTTAATAGCATAATAAATAGGTTGAAATTGTTTTTTAATCCTTTGTCCTAAAACGGCTCCCATTGCAAAATCACTTGCATCGCACATTAGTTCAAATGGTAGATTTCAATTTAGAGTTATCATGATCAGCGCATTAGTGAGTTTTTCTTTAAGAATATTAAAAGATTTGATACATTCATCTGAAAAGATGAATGGAGCATCATTTTCTAGGAGTTTATTCATAGGAGTGGCAATTTTAGAAAAATCTTTTATGAAACGTCGGTAAAAACCGGCATGCCCTAGAAAACTCCTAACTCCTCTAACATTGGTGGGATGTGGAAGTTTAGCAATTACATCTACTTTATCTCTATCCACTTCAATTCCATCCTTTGAAATTTTATAACCAAGAACGATGCCTTCTTTAACCATAAAATGACATTTCTCCCAATTAAGTACTAGGTTTGATTGTTCACATCTAATAAGCATTCGTTCAAGATTAACTAGACATAATTTAAAAGTATCACCGAAGACTGAAAAGTCATCCATGAAAACTTCCATGAATTCTTCTATCATGTCGTGAAAAATCGCCATCATGCACCTTTGAAAGGTTGCAGGGGCGTTGCAAAGTCCAAATGGCATGCGTTTGTAAGCAAAAGTACCATAAGGGCAAGTGAATGTGGTTTTATCTTGATCCTCGGGTGCTATTAGAATTTGAAAATATCCGGAAAAACCGTCAAGAAAAGATAGTAACTGTTTCCGGCTAATCTTTCCAACATTTGATCAATGAAAGGTAAGGGAAAGTGATCTTTTCTGGTGGCGTCATTTAATTTTCTATAATCAATACAAACACGCCATCCTGTTACAGTCCTAGTAGGAATAAGCTCATTTTTTCATTTGTGATGACAGTCATGCCACCCTTCTTAGGTACGCATTGAACTGGGCTTACCCATGGACTATCAGAAATTGGATAAATTAAACCTGCATCAAGCAGTTTAATAATTTCTTTCTTAACAACATCTTGCATATTAGGATTTAGTCTTCATTGGCGTTGCACATACGTTTTATGACCCTCTTCCATAAGGAGTTTATGTGTGCAATACGAAGGACTTATTCCTTTAATATCATGAATCTTCCATGCAATAGCTGATTTATGAGCTTTTAGCACAGAAATGAGTTGAGATTTTTCATTTTCAGTAAGAGAAGACGATTGATGTTAAAGCAGAGGGGTATAAAATACTATTAATTTTTAGCAGGAAATACTATTAAATACGATACAATTTTACACAAGATATTTATTTATTTATAGAATGGATATACTTAAACCTTGCTACAACACTTATAGGCAGTGTACCTAATCGTACAGTAGTGTAGTTTTTAGTAAGTCCGGTTCGTTCCACAGGGAAATCTTTAAACAAAGCTCAACGCTATATTAGTTTACTTTTATAAAAATACAAATATATATATAAGTAATATTATTATTATAAAGGGGGGTTTTTACCGTTTAATGACCGGTTTGTCGATTTTAAGACTTTAGTCGCAGTTAAAACCTAATGTAAAATATAAAATAAATACAAGACTTAAATTAAAGCTTAAAGTAAATAACGATAATGAAATTACGAATAATAAAAATGCGATAAAATTAAATTGCGATAATTAAAAAGTACGATAATTAAAAGTGCGATTAAATAAAATAAATAAAAGTGCGATAATTAGAAGTGCAATTAAATATAAAATAAAGGAAATTAAATATGAAATAAAAGAATTATGCTTATTTAAACTTCCGTAATCATGATGTTTGACGTGTTGATTTTAGTTTTATGCCCATGGGTTAATTGTCCTTTGTCCTGGATTATTCAATATGTCCGTCTGGTTTTTGTCCATAACAGTCCATCAGTCATAAATATAAATTGCAAGTGTCCTTGTCAAATTATTATTATACCCGAAGATAAATATTCCAACTAATTGGGGATTCGAATTGTAACAAGGTTTTAATACTTTGTTTAATGAATACACCAGGTTATCGACTGCGTGTAAACCAAGGTTTTACTACTTTGTTAACAATTACACCAATTACCCTTGAATGTAATTTCACCCCTGTTTTAATTATTCTAGTGGCTATTAATCCATTCCCGTGTCCGGTTAAATGAACGATTATTCGTACATATAAATACCCCGCCCATCGTGTCCGATTGAGTGTATATGGTAAATTATAGGGACGCCCAATTGTAAATCTTTATATTAACATTAACAAACTTTCATTTAGTTAAACAAATATAAAGCCCATTAATAGCCCATAGTCTAGTTTCCACAAGTGTCGTTCTTTTATCCAAACCCCAATTATGGTACAAAGCCCAATTACCCAATTTTAGTAATTAGCTCAACATCATGATTACTTCGTTTTAAATAAGCATAATAATAACTTAGCTACGAGACATTAATATAAAAAGGTTGAACATAACTTACAATGATTAAAAATAGCGTAGCGTTACACGGACAGAATTTCGACTTACACCCTTACAACATTCGCTAACATACCCTTATTATTAGAATTATAATTAAAATTAAAATATAAATTATAAATATAAATATATTTACGTATGAAGAGGAAGAGAAAATGATGATGATTTTGATCAGAATTCGGGTTGCTTTATAGCCAGGATTGAAAATTTGGGGCTCCGCGACTCGCGGCAAAATGGCCTTCAAATTCCGCGAGTCGCGGAGATATATTTACAGCTCACACCCTTGGAGTTTCCTGCTGCCGACGGTTTTTAATATATATATATAATATATATATAATTAATATAATTAATTATATATTATATTATATTTATATATATAGTTAACTTGTAATTTTTAGTCCGTTGCGTCGAGCGTTAAGAGTTGACTCTGGTCCCGGTTCCGGATTTTCGAACGTCCTCGCGTACAATTTAATATCTTGTACTTTTGTGATTTCGAGACGTTTCTTATCAATAATTGGAACCTTTTTGATTGTCTTTTGTTCTTTTGAGCTTTTTGGTCGTTTGCGTCTTCAAATCGTCGAATCTGTCTTCTGTCTTCACCTTTTATTATTTAAACGAATATCACTTGTAAATAGAACCATTGCAACTAAAAGCTTGTCTTTCTTGAGGAATAATGCTATGAAATATATGTTCGTTTTTAGCATTATCAAATATTCCCACACTTGAGCGTTGCTTGTCCTCAAGCAATATTGTCTTGAAATACTAGAATCACTTCTTTATTCTTCACACTTTGTACATCAGTGATTTCTATATGGTGGTATAAACAATGGTAGTAACGATATGGTTTACAGTCCCACATGACTATAAAAATTTAGATCCATTAAGGAAATTGGATCTTTATGAAAACATTTGATCTTTTGAAAATTAAATCTAGTTTTTACCCTAGATAAGTTTTCCGGAATAACCCTTTACCGGTGTTTGCAAAATATTTTTGTGGGTTTGGTGGGTTTCAGATTTGAAAATTTTAGCTCAAAACTTGCGGTTTTGTGTCACCCACTTGCTAACCTTGTATTTGGAAAGCAACACGTCCAGTTTACTTGTTCCGTATATTACCTTTCGGCAAACTACCGTCCGGTTGTAAAGGAAAGCGTTGAACAAGCAACTGTTAAGGCAATGTCCCGTGACATGCTTTTGATTATGGTCTATAACGTGTCGGACGCAATTACTATCCTTGGTAGGAGCAATAGTAAAGCTCACCCTTATAATTTTTCGGTCTGGCACAAGGTCCTGTCTTTGACCACTATGCAACCACCGTTCTTACGGTTGACACCCGATTTAGTTCAGGTGACCTAATGAATTCCAGGTGAATTCCTAGGATTTTACGTTCAATGGTAATGAACGCATTGAAAATAGGGTTTTCAGAAAACAAATCGGTTTGTATTTTTGATCAAAATATTTTCTCGTTTAAGCTCGAGTTTAGATATCATTGAATTCCATGAGTTTGAATTCTCAATCTTTAAGGTCAATCTCTAGGATTGAGTAATATCAGTTTTAAAAGCTGATTTTTAATCTTTAAGGAGATTATCCTTTCTGGGGATCTGATTCATTAGTCTTATCCAGCTAATTTGCACGGTGCCTCCCCATTGTACGAGATAAATCCTTCTCATGGTTAGGATAAATCTGACCACTTGGCGACCCTGTTTAATGCTGAGGTCCGTGGATTTCCAGCTGATTTTAGTGATGACTTTTCTAGATTTTTCGTCAACCTACAGCTGGTCTGGACGACAACTTCATGACCTAAATCAAGAAGCGCGTGTCTTTTTCGGAAGACTTTACTTCCTTTTAATGATGGAATTGATTCATCGTGTAGATCCATCTCTTCTTTTCTTTCATCGGGTAAAACAGTTTAGTTTAGTCCAAAGCAAAAGTATTTTCAGTTATTTGTTACAAATATATGTGGCATATGTTTAAAATAACTTGGTAAATTTTCCCACACTTGGCTTTTTATTTTTCTTTTTATCGTCCTCTATTCCATTTTAAATGAATTTTAACATTTTAGTTTGTTTCTCAATTTATGTCCTTTTTGAGGTAACAATAATTTCGGTGTTAAAACCTAGTTTTATCGTTCATAAATATGTATAAACATGATTTTGAATTCATTTAATTGAAAATTTTGAAAAATTTTACTAGAATTGGGTAGTCAGTATATAAGACCAGGGCTGTTCTTTATTATCAGAGAGCACTAGATTCTAATACAACTACTGCTTTACTAGTATTTTTAATGGTAACCAAGTGTTTAATATAAAAATTTTAAAAATCCGAAAGAATTTAACCCCTTCCCACACTTAAGATCTTGCAATGCCCTCATTTGCAAGAAATCAGTAACAATTTAAATTATTGAGGGTGATTTGTGTGAAAATGATTAAATTTTTACCAAAGTTTCCAAATATATTGGCGTTTGTTTGCTGAATGATAAATGGTGCACATCATTTGTTCATCCCGTCTTGTTGTTATTTCACATATATTTTGCATCTTGTCGTCAAAATTAGTTGCTTTTGCTGAACTTAATGCCAGTCTTTGAAAATGCGTTGTTTTACCCTGTTGTGTACATAAGATAAACTGCAAACATATATACATATTTTTGAAGTTTGGTTTATTACCCCACATTCAAAAATTATTAAAATCTAAGAATAAAAGTTAGATAATTATAAAATTGATTACAATATTAACAAAAGTATTAAACATATCAATAATTACAAATTACAAAATAAAAATAAAAATAAGTAAACTAAGGATGATATTGGTACCAATAGGGGTTCCACGCATAACCATAAGTGTTATAGAATGCTTCGGCAGGGTCATACGTAGGATATGGTGGCTGCATCTCTATCGACCAAGGAGGGAAGACGGGTTTCGGTGTAGGAATATAGTTTCTACCTATATGTTGGCAATGCGCTATGATCTGGTTCTGATGAACTTGCCAATCTTCAAATGCTCTCTGTCTAGCATTTTCGTATTCCTGAGAAGCTATAAACCTATGCATTTCTTGCATCTCATTCCCCCCTCCTACATTACCTTGTTCCTGGTTTCTCTCTACCTGTGGATGTCTACCATTGTATCGTACTGCGGCGTTATTTCGCCGCTTCAAAACTTTAGCACCATGGTATACATTTAAACCTATAGTGTCGCGGGGTTCCGGCTCTTCTACCAATAATCCCCCCCGACTTATATCCACATCGAGATATTCACCAATCAAAGTAATAAAAATACCACCTCCTATTATGCTATGTGGACGCATCCCTCGAACCATAGCTGATAAATAATAACCCACACAATATGGTATACTTACAGCGCTGTGTGGGTCTCGAATACACATATGGTAAAACAAATCTTGTTCATTTACCTTTTCTTTGTTTTTACCCCTTTGTGTAATCGAATTAGCTAAAAACCTATGTATTACTCTTAATTCGGCTCTATCTATATCCAAATAAGAGTAGTTTCCCCCTTTAAAACGGTGATGGCTTGTCATTTGACTCCACACACCGTGTGTATCAAAATTTTCATCTATTTTCCTACCGTTTAGTATCAATCCTCTACAATCGGCAGACGCTAATTCCTCAGGCGTGTATATACGTAAAGCCTGAGCCATGTCCAGTAAAGACATGTGGCGCATCGAACCGCCTAACAAAAATCTAATAAAAGAACGATCGGTTAAACTAGCTACCCGATCATTCAACTCTATACTACATAACAACTCTTCACACCATACTTTATATACAGGTCTGCGTATGGTGAATAAACATATCCAGTCATTAAAAGAAGAATTACCATACCTCTGTACCAGTAATTCCCTAATTGGCCCGGCCAATTCTACAGCTTCCAAGGGTCCCCATTCTATGACCCTCGGTACCTCAACAACCTTGGAATGAAGAGTATGCAAACCCCGTTGATATTTTGGATAATCTATCCAAAGTCTGTCAAATCGCAGGTTCGGGTGCAACTGTTCCAAGTGCATATCTGAAAAGGTCATGACTGGATGAGGTACATCCTGCTTGTAGTAGTTATCTACCTCCTGTTGTTCCAAGTTCTCAGCAGGAGCATGGCGGGCTTGGGATGAAGATTCACCCCTTTCATTCTGCAAAACACATCAAACACAAATTTTGTGCATCCAAATATGCATTAGTGTCAGCAAAATCATCAATCAAAATAATTACAATGACATTATCAATTTATATCAAACTTAAGCTTATTTTCACATTTTTATCAAATCTACACTTTTTCAAATAAGCATATACGAAAATTTTCGCCAAGTTCATAAGCATTCAACTTAAATAACATGTCAAAATAATCATTACTAGCAAATAAACAAGTCTCAAATGGCATTATCTTTCAAAAATCAAGTTCATGAATTTTGGACTTTAAAAAGTCCAATTTTAATTCTCAAAATCATGTTTAGGCTCAAAGTTTTGATCATTTAACTACCTAGACATGTTACACTACTCAATTTAGCAACAATTCATGACAAAAATCGGCCATAACCTGTTTATATCAAAAAGCCCCAAATTGCTCAAGAACACAAACCCTAGATTATTCAAAATTTGAAGTTTAAGGCTTCTAATCATATTAAACAGCATCAATCTAGGTTATACAAGCATAATACATAAACAATTTAAGTCTAATTACACTAAAAAGCATCAAAATCAAATTGGGTAAAAATTAGCTCAAGAACACTAAAATTCGAATTAAATGGTGTTTAGGTGTAGAAATTTACCGTTTTTCTTGAGTAGTTCTTAGATATCATCCTTCTCAACATGATTTTAGCAAAAAATTTGGTGATTAAAGGTTAAAAATTGAGATTTTTGGGGGTGATTTTCGCAGTATTTCGGGGTCTTTTTTCGCAGTATTTGGGTGTTTATGTGTGTGGGTGAGTGAACTGATCGTGCAGCTGGTTATATTTTTTTTTCTGTAATTTTGTCCCTCCGCGAGTCGCGGAGGTTTTTCACTGCAAACTCCGCGAGTCGCGGAGTTTACCCTTTTTTTTTTTTTTTTTTTTTTTTTTTTTTTAATTCTTAACTTATAAAACAATTAAGAAATTAATTTTAAAATTTTGTTTCCCTTGTTATTTAGGACGAGGTCGTTTCGGATCGATGTCCTAGTCCGTCCCTCGACAAAATTTTAAAATTTGTCTTTTTGTAGCGATTGTTTTAAAAGCTAAGATTTTTGGGTTTTTTAATGTTTTTGGCATACTTTAAATCAACAAGATTAAAAATATTGATAATAAAAGTTCTCGTCCCTCCCTCGGGTAAAGCAATTTCGGTTCAAAGACCTAGTCTTCAACTTACGACGAATTTTAAAAATCATATTCTTAACTTAATGAGATAAAGTAAATTTTTGTTTTTAAATTCACACAACATAAATATAAAATTCAAAATTAATATTAAAAATTAAAAATTCACACCAAACTCAAAATTTAAAATGCATAAAATTAAAATTCATATTTTAAAAATTAAAAATTCACACCAAACTTAATTTAAAAATTCATATTATAAATTCACACCAAACTTATATTAATTTTTCAAATATTTACAATTTTAAAAATATTGTTTTTACAAAGTTTACAATATTAATTTAAGATTTAAATATTAATTTTTAAAAACATGGTAAAAATAAAATTGAAAATCTTTTTGTCTTTTTATCCCACTTTAATCAATCAAATATTATCAAAAATATGCGCCCCTCTTTTCGGTAAAGTAATTTCGGTTCCAAGACCTAATTTGACTCATGACGAATTTTTGAAATATTTTGGGTTGATTGATTAAAGATATTTATACCTTAAGAATAAACGTTAAATTTCGCAGTGATGTAATAAATTTTTGAAGGATATCAATAATTTCGGTCGCCAAACCTAATTTTATTTAATACCAATTTAATACTTTTTAGCGAACAAATTAGCGTTTATTATCAAAAGGTTAAAAATAAAAATAAAAATAAAAACTGTACAGACATACCTGTGAAATAGATTTCTTAGTTATATGATCTATTATATTCATAAGATAGTCGGTTTAATTGGTTTTCCATGGCTGCATAGGCGTAACCTCGAGCATTCATTGTCTTTTCCTCTAAACATATGAACGGTCCGTCTCTGCATAAAGTAACAAATTCGGTATTTGAATAGGTTTGATTATTTGAACATTTACCTCCATGTGACCATTTTCCGCATTTGTGACATCGTTCTAGGTGTCGTGCTCTTCTTTTCGCTGCGGATTTTGATTTTCCTTTACCAAATTGTAACTTATTATCTTCGCATCTGGATCCTTTTCTAACTCCGTCCATTCTTTCTCTGATTACTGATACTATTTCACTTGGTAGTATGTCATTATTACGTTTAGTGATCAAAGCGTGTAGCATTAGACCATGGTTTAGTTCACAGGCAGTCTTCATTTCGTAAAAACCTAAAAAAATAAAAATTCAGAATGGGGGGAGAAGACTAGTTCTTTAGGGTCTGCTAGGGAAAGACCATACGTGTTCCATTTTCGAGAACTACACGAAAACAGACAATCTAACTCTAACAGAAATACATATTATCCTTTAAAGACTTGATTCTCCCCACACTTAGTTAGCTGTGGTGTCGAAATTGTGATTAACTTCGTTGTCGACTTCCATCGGACCATGTATGTAATGTTTAACTCTGTGACCATTAACTTTAAATTCAATCCCATTTGAATTTATTAATTCTATCGTTCCGTATGGGAAAACTCTTTTGACTATGAATGGTCCAGACCATCTTGATTTTAATTTTCCAGGAAATAGCTTGAATCGTGAATTGAAAAGAAGAACTCTGTCTCCTTCTTTAAATTCTTTTGAACTTCTGATTCTTTTATCATGCCATTTCTTCGTTCTTTCTTTATAGATTAACGAATTTTCGTATGCTTCATGTCTTAATTCTTCTAATTCGTTTAGTTGACTTAATCGTAGACGTCCGGCTTCATGTAAATCAAGATTACATGTCTTCAAAGCCCAAAATGCTTTGTGTTCAATTTCTACTGGAAGATGACATGCTTTTCCATAAACAAGTCTAAAGGGTGTGGTTCCAATTGGAGTTTTGTAGGCTGTTCTAAAAGCCCAGAGTGCATCTTCTAATTTAATGGACCATTCCTTCGGATTTGATCCTACGGTTTTCTCTAGAATACGTTTTAAAGCTCGGTTGGTATTTTCAACTTGTCCACTTGTTTGTGGATGATATGCGGTGGAGATTTTATGAGTTACTCCATATCTTTTAAGAACTTTCTCAAGTTGATTATTACAAAAATGAGTTCCCCGATCACTTATTAAAGCTTTCGGTGTTCCAAACCTTGCAAAAAGACGTTTCAAAAAGTTGACTACAACTCGTGCATCGTTAGTTGGGAGAGCTTGTGCTTCCGCCCATTTAGATACATAATCAATGGCTACGAGTATATATAGATTATTATGAGATTTTGGAAATGGACCCATAAAGTCAATACCCCAAATGTCAAATACTTCACATACTTGGATGACATTTTGTGGCATTTCATCACGTTGACTTATTTTTCCGGCCCTTTGACATGCATCACAGGATTTGCAAAGAAGGTGTGCATCTTTGTAAATTGTAGGCCAATAGAATCCAGCTTCATAAACTTTTCTTGCTGTTAGTTGAGGCCCATAATGCCCTCCTGTTGGTCCTGTGTGACAATGGTTTAAAATTTTACTAGCTTCATCTCCAAATACACATCGGCGTATTATTCCATCGGGACAACTTTTAAATAGATGTGGATCTTCCCAGAAATAGTGTTTTATATCACTGAAGAATTTCTTTCGTCTTTGGTACGATAATCCTTTTTCAAGGAATCCACAAACTAAGTAGTTTGCATAGTCTGCAAACCATGGGATTTCTTTATAATCTATCTTCAATAGATATTCATCAGGAAAGTTGTCTTGTATGGCCGATTCATTCAGAACTTCTAATTCGGGATTTTCAAGACGAGAAAGATGATCAGCGGCGAGATTTTCTGCTCCTTTTTTATCTCGGATTTCAATATCAAACTCTTGTAAGAGTAAGATCCAACGGATTAATCTTGGTTTAGCATCTTGTTTTGAAAATAGGTATCTAAGAGCAGAATGGTCGGTATAGACCACCGTTTTTGCTAGAACGAGATATGATCGAAATTTGTCAAAAGCAAAGACAATAGCAAGGAGTTCTTTTTCAGTAGTTGTATAGTTCGTTTGTGCTCCTTGTAATGTCTTACTAGCATAATATATAGGTGGAAATCGTTTTTCAATCCTTTGTCCTAAAACGGCTCCCATTGCAAAATCACTTGCATCGCACATTAGTTCAAATGGTAGATTCCAATTTGGTGTTATCATGATCGGCGCATTAGTGAGTTTTTCTTTAAGAATATTAAAAGATTTGATACATTCATCTGAAAAGATGAATGGCGCATCCTTTTCTAGGAGTTTATTCATAGGAGTGGCAATTTTAGAAAAATCTTTTATGAAACGTCGGTAAAAACCGGCATGCCCTAGAAAACTCCTAACTCCTCTAATATTGGTGGGATGTGGAAGTTTAGCAATTACATCTACTTTAGCTCTATCCACTTCGATTCCTTCTTTTGAAATTTTATGTCCAAGAACGATGCCTTCTTTAACCATGAAATGGCATTTCTCCCAATTAAGTACTAGATTTGATTTTTCGCATCTAATTAGCATTCGTTCCAGATTAACTAGACATGATTTAAATGTATCACCGAAGACTGAAAAGTCATCCATGAATACTTCCATGCATTCTTCTATCATGTCATGAAAAATCGCCATCATACACCTTTGAAAGGTTGCAGGGGCGTTACAAAGTCCAAATGGCATGCGTTTGTAAGCAAAAGTACCATAAGGGCACGTGAATGTGGTTTTCTCTTGATCTTCGGGTGCTATTGGAATTTGAAAATATCCGGAAAATCCATCTAGAAAACAATAGTAACTATTTCCGGCTAATCTTTCCAACATTTGATCTATGAAAGGTAAGGGAAAGTGATCTTTTATGGTGGCGTCATTTAATTTTCTATAATCAATACATACACGCCATCCTGTTACAGTCCTAGTAGGAATAAGCTCATTTTTCTCATTTGTGATGACAGTCATGCCACCCTTCTTAGGCACGCATTGAACTGGGCTTACCCATGGACTATCAGAAATTGGATATATCAAACCTGCATCTAGCAGTTTAATAATCTCTTTCTTAACTACATCTTGCATATTAGGATTTAGTCTTCGTTGGCGTTGCACATACGTTTTATGACCTTCTTCCATAAGGATTTTATGTGTGCAATACGAAGGACTTATTCCTTTAATATCATGAATCTTCCATGCAATGGCTGGTTTATGAGCTTTCAACACAGAAATGAGTTGTGATTTCTCATTTTCAGTAAGAGAAGACGATATTATTACAGGTAATTCAGATTCACCATGTAAATAAGCGTATTCCAAATGGTTTGGAAGTGGCTTTAATTCTAATTTCGGAGGTTCTTCTATCGATGATTTATATCGATATCTGTCTTCTTCTTTTAGCATTTGAATTTCTTCTGTTGTTGGTTCATATCCATTAGCTATAAGTGTAGCTAACATTTCAGCTTCATCAATTGGTTCATTACCTTCTCCTAAAGAACATTCTCCTGTTCCTTGTAATTCTGGAAATTCTTCTAATAATTCTGCATGTGCATCTATAGTTTGAATATAATAACATGTATCATCTGCAGATTGTGGTTGTTGCATTGCTCTATCAACTGAAAAGGTAACACTCTCATCCTCTATACTTAGGGTCAATTTCTTACCGAACACGTCTATCATTGCTTTAGCCGTGTTTAAGAATGGTCTTCCTAATATGAGAGGAACTTGAGAATCTTCTTCCATGTCCAAAACAACAAAATCTACTGGAAATACTAAAGTACCAACTTTAACTAGCATGTTCTCCATTATCCCTCTAGGATATTTTATTGATCTATCGGCTAGTTGTATGCTTATTCTGGTTGGTTTTAATTCTCCAAGGTCTAGTTTAGCGTATAGTGAATACGGCATTAGATTTATACTAGCACCTAAGTCTGCCAATGCTTCTATTGAACTAAGACTACCCAGAAAACATGGAATTGTGAAACTTCCTGGATCAGATAGTTTTTCTGGTATCTTATTCAACAGCACTGCTGAACAATTAGCATTCATAGTAACAGCCGAGAGTTCTTCCATTTTCTTTCTATTCGTGATTAGATCTTTCAAGAATTTAGCATACCTTGGCATTCCTGAAATCACATCAATGAAAGGAAGATTTACATTTATCTGTTTAAACATATCCAAGAATTTGGATTGCTCGGCTTCAAGTTTTTCCTTCTTCATTTTACTCGGATAAGGAAGTGGTGGTTGGTATGGTTTAACATAAGGTTTATCCTTAACTGTGTTATCTTCATTAACCTTTTCAACTACCGGTTCTTTTTCCTTATCTTGATCATGTTGTGGTTCTTGTGGAGTAGGATTAGTTTCATCAGAAGTTACAGGTATTTCAGGTGGTTTAAGTGTTGTACCACTTCTTGTGGTAATAGCTTTAGCTGTTTCATTCCGGGGGTTAGCATTTGTATCACTAGGTAGACTTCCCGGTTTTCTTTCACCTATTAACCTTGCTAGGTTACTTACTTCTTGTTCCAGATTTTGAATAGAAGCTTGTTGATTTCTAAATGCTTGAGCATTTTGTTCATTGGTTTGTTTTTGAGATGTGAAAAACTGCGTTTGAGTTTCAACTAGCTTCGTCATCATATCTTCTAAATTTGGCTTTTTATCATCGGTTTGTTGTGGTGGTTTGTTTTGAAAATTAGGTCTTTGCTGATTGTAAGTATTGTTGGATACTTGTTGATTGCTAGGACCTTGTTGGTTGTTGTATGGAATATTTCGGTTATAATTCTGGTTTTGATTGTAAATCGGTCTTGGCGGTTGATAATTATTCTGATAATTATTTCCAGGCCTTTGGTTTATGTATGAAATATTCTCTCTTTGTTCCATTGTTAATTCAATGCTGAGACAATCTTTTGTCAAATGTGGTCCTCCACACTGCTCACAACTAATTCGTATTGAGTGAATATCCTTAGTCATCTTTTCCATTCGTCTCTCGAAAGCATCTATCTTTGCGGAAATGGAATCTAAGTCATGGCTAGAATCGGCTCTAGCTGCTTTAGATGATCTAATGATGTCTTTTTCTTGGTGCCACTCATGTGAGTGGGAAGCAGTGTTATCAATAATTTTGTAAGCATCAGTTTCGGTTTTCTTCATAATAGAACCACCAGCTGCTATATCTATGTCTTTCCTTGTAGTGATGTCGCATCCTTGGTAGAATATTTGTACTATTTGACAGGTGTCTAAACCATGTTGCGGACATCCTCTTAACAACTTTCCATATCTTGTCCACGCCTCATATAGAGTTTCATTTGGTTTCTGTGTGAACGTAACAATTTCTGCTTGAAGTCTTACGGCTTTAGATGCAGGAAAGAATTGTTTAAGAAATTTGTCAATTAAAACATCCCATGTATCGATCGCCCCTTCAGGTAACGATTCCAACCAATCTTTGGCTTCTCCCTTTAAAGTCCAGGGAAATAACATGAGATATATCTGTTCATCCTCCACTTCTCGTATTTTAAATAGTGTGCAGATCCTATTAAAGGTACGTAGATGTTCATTTGGATCTTCCTTCGGCGCACCACTAAATTGGCATTGATTAGTCACCATGTGTAGAATTTGTCCTTTGATTTCATAATCTGGCGCATTAATGTCTGGATGAGTAATTGCGTGACCTTGGCCAGTGCGTTTAGCTCTCATTCGGTCTTCCATACTTAAAGGTTCCAGATTCTCCATAATTGAATTTGTTGAATCGGTATCACTAGATGATTCTGATTTAATAGTTCGTTCCTCAACAATCTCTGTTTGAATGATTGGTGGTTCCGGAGGAAAGTTTAATGGTTCAGGATCTATGAACCGTTCCTGAATATTCTCTGGATTCTCAATTGTGAGGTTGGGTTCAAAAAATGGATTATCGGTAATTTGAACTGAAGTACTTGGTCGACTGGATGACGATTCTAAAGAAAAATCAACGGCGGTTATATTTGTTAAACGATGTCTTGATCGAGTTACAGGTGGTGAACGTACAAAAGGTGGTGAACGTCTTGCTCGGTGCATTCACTGAATATCCTATTAGTTTTAAAAAGGAAAGAAAAATTATAATAAGTTATCCAACCAATAGACTTTTCTGATTTTGCCCACGTTTCGAATAGCCAAAAGATGCAGCAGAGGGGCAGGATTCGTTTGGTCTCAATATAATTGAGGACTGTTTGGCTCCAATAACCCGGTCCACGTACAAATCCAACTATTACTACGAACCAGAAAATTTTGATGTCTATCAATTTAACCACTTAAAATAAATTTTCGTAATTTTAAGAAATTTAGATAAGAAGTAGAAAAAATTCTAAGTCCTAAAAACTAGAATAGCGAGAAATAAGAGAGAAAAAGAGTTCGTCGAAAAAGGTCGAAAAAGAAAAAAAAATGATTGAAAAATAAAAGGTGACGGAAAAATAAAAGAAACTTATAAAAACTTAAAAATACTTAACTAATTTAACCTTATTACTACAACTAACTTAAAATTATAATCGCAAATTGAAATTACTAATTGGAATGATAATTGATACATAGTAAAAGGTCTAAAAATATTAAAGCTTACAGGAAAAACTAAATCCCAAATGGAAATAACTTAAAAAGAAACTAAAACTTAAAAAGGCGTCGCAAAATTCTAAAGCACCTAAATCTTAGTCTAAAGAAAAAGCACTTAAGGAATTCTACGGCAAAGCCTAAAAATATAGGAGTAAAAATAACTATAGCAAAAACTAAGTTTAAAATTAAATATGAGCTAAAAAATACAAATATTACGTTACAACGATTAAAAAGGTACAAAATATAAAAATATACAAAAAGTTGTAAAAATTACAATTTTTATAAAAATATTATTTTTATGTTATTTATTTAATAAACTATTAATTTTATAATTTTAATAAAACTAATTTAACTAAAATATATAAATAAAAAGTAAAAAGTAAAATAAAACTAATAATAATAATAATAATAATTAGGTTTTAATAATAATAATAATAAATTATAACCCGTAATCAATGCGAAATTAGGGTTTTTATCCGTGTGTCAGAGGGCCTCCGCGAGTCGCGGCAAATAAAGAAGAAAACCCCGCGAGTCGCGGGGATCCAGAAATTCAGTTGACAGGTTTTACTTTTTTTTACGCGTTTTCTTTATTTTTTTTTTTTTATTTTGTTTTCTGTTTTTTTTAAATAAATAAAAGATTTTAAAATTAAAACTTATATTTTTATAAACTAAAATAGAAATAAAGAAACTTATAAAACTTAAATATTTACAAAATCTTAAAAATACATATATTTTTGTTTTTTTCTTTTTATATTTTTCGAATTTTTAAAACGTAATTTTACAAAAACGACTTTTAATAAAAGTAGATAAAAATCTTTTTTTTTTTTTTATATTAGCGTTGCGCTTCCGGCTTTTAAGAGTAAATCCCCGGCAGCGGCGCCAAAAATACTTGATGTTAAAGCAGAGGGGTATAAAATACTATTAATTTTTAGCAGGAAATACTATTAAATACGATACAATTTTACACAAGATATTTATTTATTTATAGAATGGATATACTTAAACCTTGCTACAACACTTATAGGCAGTGTACCTAATCGTACAGTAGTGTAGTTTTTAGTAAGTCCGGTTCGTTCCACAGGGAAATCTTTAAACAAAGCTCAACGCTATATTAGTTTACTTTTATAAAAATACAAATATATATATAAGTAATATTATTATTATAAAGGGGGGTTTTTACCGTTTAATGACCGGTTTGTCGATTTTAAGACTTTAGTCGCAGTTAAAACCTAATGTAAAATATAAAATAAATACAAGACTTAAATTAAAGCTTAAAGTAAATAACGATAATGAAATTACGAATAATAAAAATGCGATAAAATTAAATTGCGATAATTAAAAAGTACGATAATTAAAAGTGCGATTAAATAAAATAAATAAAAGTGCGATAATTAGAAGTGCAATTAAATATAAAATAAAGGAAATTAAATATGAAATAAAAGAATTATGCTTATTTAAACTTCCGTAATCATGATGTTTGACGTGTTGATTTTAGTTTTATGCCCATGGGTTAATTGTCCTTTGTCCTGGATTATTCAATATGTCCGTCTGGTTTTTGTCCATAACAGTCCATCAGTCATAAATATAAATTGCAAGTGTCCTTGTCAAATTATTATTATACCCGAAGATAAATATTCCAACTAATTGGGGATTCGAATTGTAACAAGGTTTTAATACTTTGTTTAATGAATACAACAGGTTATCGACTGCGTGTAAACCAAGGTTTTACTACTTTGTTAACAATTACACCAATTACCCTTGAATGTAATTTCACCCCTGTTTTAATTATTCTAGTGGCTATTAATCCATTCCCGTGTCCGGTTAAATGAACGATTATTCGTACATATAAATACCCCGCCCATCGTGTCCGATTGAGTGTATATGGTAAATTATAGGGACGCCCAATTGTAAATCTTTATATTAACATTAACAAACTTTCATTTAGTTAAACAAATATAAAGCCCATTAATAGCCCATAGTCTAGTTTCCACAAGTGTCGTTCTTTTATCCAAACCCCAATTATGGTACAAAGCCCAATTACCCAATTTTAGTAATTAGCTCAACATCATGATTACTTCGTTTTAAATAAGCATAATAATAACTTAGCTACGAGACATTAATATAAAAAGGTTGAACATAACTTACAATGATTAAAAATAGCGTAGCGTTACACGGACAGAATTTCGACTTACACCCTTACAACATTCGCTAACATACCCTTATTATTAGAATTATAATTAAAATTAAAATATAAATTATAAATATAAATATATTTACGTATGAAGAGGAAGAGAAAATGATGATGATTTTGATCAGAATTCGGGTTGCTTTATAGCCAGGATTGAAAATTTGGGGCTCCGCGACTCGCGGCAAAATGGCCTTCAAATTCCGCGAGTCGCGGAGATATATTTACAGCTCACACCCTTGGAGTTTCCTGCTGCCGACGGTTTTTAATATATATATATAATATATATATAATTAATATAATTAATTATATATTATATTATATTTATATATATAGTTAACTTGTAATTTTTAGTCCGTTGCGTCGAGCGTTAAGAGTTGACTCTGGTCCCGGTTCCGGATTTTCGAACGTCCTCGCGTACAATTTAATATCTTATACTTTTGTGATTTCGAGACGTTTCTTATCAATAATTGGAACCTTTTTGATTGTCTTTTGTTCTTTTGAGCTTTTTGGTCGTTTGCGTCTTCAAATCGTCGAATCTGTCTTCTGTCTTCACCTTTTATTATTTAAACGAATATCACTTGTAAATAGAACCATTGCAACTAAAAGCTTGTCTTTCTTGAGGAATAATGCTATGAAATATATGTTCGTTTTTAGCATTATCAACGATATTATTACAGGTAATTCAGATTCACCATGTTATTCTGGAAATATATATATATAACTCTAATATCGGTGGTTCTTCTATCGATGATTTATATCGATATCTGTCTTCTTCTTTTAGCATTTGAATTTCTTCTGTTGTTGGTTCATATCCATTAGCCATAAGTGTAGCTAATATTTCAGTTTCATCAATTGGTTCAGTTACTTCTCCTAAAGAACATTCTCATGTTCCTTGTAATTCTGGAAATTCTTCTAACAATTCTGCATGTGAATCTATAGTTTGAATATAATAACATGTATCATCTGCAGATTGCGGTTGTTGCATGGCTCTATCAACAGAAAAGGTAACACTCTCATCCTCTATACTTAGGGTCAGTTTCTTACCAAACACGTCTATTATTGCTTTGGCCGTGTTTAAGAATGGTCTTCCTAATATGAGAGGAACTCGAGAATCTTCTTCCATGTCCAGAATAACAAAATCTACTGGAAATACTAAAGTACCAACTTTAACTAGCATGTTCTCCATTATACCTCTAGGATATTTTACTGATCGATCGGCTAGTTGTATGCTTATTCGTGTTGGTTTCAATTCTCCAAGGTCTAGTTTAGCGTATAGTGAATACGACATTAAATTTATACTAGCACCTAAGTCTGCCAATGCTTCTATTGAACTAAGACTACCCAGAAAACATGGAATTGTGAAACTTCCTGGATCAGAGAGTTTTTCTGGTATCTTATTCAACAGCACTGCTGAACAATTAGCATTCATAGTAACGGCCGAGAGTTCTTCTATTTTCTTTCTATTTGTGATTAGATCTTTCAGAAATTTAGCATATCTAGGCATTCCTGAAATCACATCAATGAAAGGAAGATTGACATTTATTTGTTTAAACATATCCAAGAATTTGGATTGCTCGGCTTCAAGTCTCTCTTTTTTCATTTTACTCGGGTAAGGAAGTGGTGGTTGGTATGGTTTAACATAAGGTTTAGCCTTAACTGTGTTATCTTCATTAACCTTTTCAACTACCGGTTCTGTTTCCTTATCTTGCTCAGGTTGTAGTTCTTGTGGAGTAGGAATAGCTTCATCAGAAATTACAGGTATTTCAGGTGGTTTAAGTGTAATACCACTTCTTGTGGTAATGGCTTTAGCTGTTTCATTCCGGGGGTTAGCATTTGTATCACTTGGTAAACTTCCTGGTTTTCTTTCACCTATTAACCTTGCTAGGTTGCTCACTTCTTGTTCCAAATTTTGAATAGAAGCTTGTTGATTTCTAAATGCTTGAGCATTTTGTTCATTGGTTTGTTTCTGAGATGTGAAAAATTGAGTTTGAGATTCAACTAACTTCGACATGATATCTTCTAAATTTGGCTTTTTATCATCGATTTGTGGTGGTTTGTTTTGAAAAATAGGTCTTTACTGATTGTAAGTATTATTGGATACTTGTTGATTGCTAGGACCTTGTTGGTTGTTGTATGGAACATTTTGGTTATAATTCTGATTTTGATTGTAGATTGGTCTTGGCGGTTGATAATTATTCTGATAATTATTTCCAGGCCTTTGGTTTATGTATGAAACATTCTCTCTTTGTTCTATTGCTAGTTCAATACCGAGACAATCTTTTGTTAAATGTGGTCCTCCACACTGCTCACAACTAATTCTTATTGAGTGAATATCTTTAGTCATCTTTTCCATTCGTCTCTCGACAGCATCTATCTTTGCGGAAATAGAATCTAAGTCATGGCTAGAATCGGCTCTAGCTGCTTTAGATGATCTAACGATATCTTTTTCTTGGTGCCACTTATGTGAGTGGGAAGCAGTGTTATCAATAATTTTGTAAGCGTCAGTTGCGGTTTTCTTCATAATGGAACCACCAGCTGCTATATCGATGTCTTTTCGTGTAGTGATGTCGCATCCTTGGTAGAATATTTGTACTATTTGACAGGTGTCTAAACCATGTTGCGGACATCCTCTTAATAACTTTCCAAATCTTGTCCACGCCTCATAAAGAGTTTCATTTGGCTTTTGTGTGAACGTGACTATTTCTCCTTGAAGTCTCACGGCTTTAGATGCCGGAAAGAATTGTTTAAGAAAATTTTCAACTAAAACGTCCCATGTATCAATCGCCCCTTCAGGTAACGATTCCAACCAATCTTTGGCTTCTCCCTTTAAAGTCCAGGGAAATAACATGAGATGTATCTGTTCATCCTCCACTTCTTGGATTTTAAATAGTGTACAGATCCTATTAAAGGTACGAATATATTCATTTGGATCTTCCTTCGGCGCACCACTAAATTGGCATTGATTAGTTACCATGTGTAGAATTTGTCCTTTGATTTCATAATCTGGCGCATTAATGTCAGGTTGAGTAATTGCGTGACCTTGGCCAGTGCATTTAGCTCTCATTCGGTCTTCCATACTTAGAGGTTCCAGATTTTCCATAATTGAATTTGTTGAATCTGAATCACTAGAGGATTCTGATTTAATGGTAGGTTCCTCAACAATCTCTGTTTGAATGATTGGTGGTTCCGGAGGAAAGATTAATGGTTCAGGATCTCTGAATTGTCCCTGAATATCCTCCGGATTCTCAATTGTGAGGTCGGGTTAAAAAAATGGATTATCGGAAATTTGAATTGGAGTACTTGGTCGACTGGATGACGATTCTAAAGAAAAATTAACGGCGACAATATTTGCTAGATGTCTTGATCGAGTTACAGGTGGTGAACGTACAAAAGGTGGTGAACGTTTTGCTCGGTGCATTCACTGAATATCCTATTAGTTATAAAAGACAAAAATTATATAAGTTATCAAATTAATAGACTTTTCTGCTTTTGCCCACGTTTCGAATAGCCAATAGATGTAGCAGGGAGCCAGAACCCTTTAAATCGGAAGCTCACAACTCAGCCACTAACAAATCCAACTATTACTACGAAGCAGAAAATTTGGATGTCTATCAATTTAACCACTTAAAATAATTTTTCGTTGAAATTTAAAGAAATTTTAGAGAATAAATCGAAAATTCTAAGTCCTAAAAACTAGAATGTCGAGAAATAAGAAAGAAAAAGAACGCGTCGAAAAACGTCGAAAAATAAAAGGCGTCGAAACTTAAAAAGGAACTAAAAACTAAAAATTAAAAGTTGCGTCTAAAAATATTAAGGCTTAGAGAAATACTATATCCCAAATGGCAATAACTTAAAAAGGTTCTAAAAACTTAAAACGGCGTCGCAAAATTCTAAAGCACCTAAATCTTAGTCTAAAGAAAAAGCACTTAAGGGATTTTACGACAAAGCCTAGAAATCTAGAAATAAAAATAACTATGGCAAAAACTATGTCTTAGAACTAAATATGAGCGAAAAATACAAAAATTACGCTAAAACGAATAAAAAGATACAAATATAAAAATAAACTTAAAGTTGTAAAAAGTACAATTTTATAAAAATATTATTTTTATATTTTTATTTTATAAAAGTATTAATTTATATATATTAATAAAACTAAATAAACTAAATAATACAAATTAATAATAAAACTAAAACTTAATTAATTAAACAACTAAACCCTAATTAGGGTTTTGAATAAATAATAATAATAATAATATACTCCGTAATGATTGCTGTTACCAGTCAACTCTGGCGTGTCAGACAGGGCCATGCGATCACATGGTCCTCACGTTGAAAATCCAT